>NC_133621.1:215430252-215530252 GCF_048593235.1 Sminthopsis crassicaudata
GGCCGCGTGTGTTGCCTTGGGCCGTATCCACCCACTTGTCAGTCTCTTAACTATTCTCAGGAGGTAGCTGAGGCCACACCCCCTGGTGCCGTCTGCCGAGTCACCCCCAGGGTGGGGGGGGGGGGAAATCTAATCTGAGCTTTAAAATATTTTGGCTTTCTCTTCTGAACTGCTAAATAATTAGCAGAGAAGAGCTAACAGCCTGTGCCAGATTCCTTTACCTCAGTGGCTTCTCTGATCCCAGAGCCCCTCCCAGCGCAATGGGCGCAGTGTGCCCCTACCCCACCGTCTGTGCTGGTCTTTCTTATTCCTCCCCTGAGAACTGACCTTTCCTGTTGAAACTCCAGATTCTCTTCAGCTGGTAAGTCGTGCTTCCAGTCCTTGTGGTATCTATCAGTCCTGAGCTAATTTTGAGACTTAATTTATCTAATTGGTTGTGAGGGAGTGAGGACGTTCACTGAGTCGTGTGTTTCTTCTCCGCCATCTTGGCTCCGCCCCCCATGGCATATGAAATTAATGGTATATTATTGTTCTAAAAAAAGATGAACAAATTGATTTAGAAAGGCCTGGAAAGATCTGCATGAATTGATGCTGAGTGAAGCAAACAGAACCAGGAATACATTGTGTACTGTAACAGTAAGACTGTACAATGATCGAGTATGAAAGACTTGTTTCTTTTTAGCAGTTCAATTATCCAAGACATTTTCTGTAAGGGTTAAAAATCCTCTAGAAGCAAAAAATGTAGTTCAAGGCATGTGGGAGGACTTGAGGAATGAGATGTTCCGAGGCACAGGTGAGTCCTATGTGGAGATGGGGCATAGCCCCAAGAGGCGATGTCTGATTCCAGGTACCACACCTCCCTCCTTAGTGCTCTCAAAGCCTAACACGACTCCCTCTTTCTTCTTGGGCCAATCCCATTATGCCAGGTTCCTAGAGGACCTCCCACTTCCCCCATATCATCAGGGGGGTATAAATATGTGCTATCTAAGAAGTTCTCTTTCGCTTCAACCCTACCTTCTGGTTGTCTATCTCTATGGGATCTGGGTTGGTGCCCAAAGACTTCTGTGATGACCAGTTTAGCACCCTGGATACCTTAGAATCAGCAGGAGTCAGGATAAGCAAAAGTCTTTATTCTGGGTCTTTAGCGGTAGAAGTCAAGGGAATGGATATGTAGGATCTCTGCAACCTCACCTCTTTGTCACTCCCCCCAGAAGTGACCCTGGCTAGGCTTATTCCACCCCCTAGTCCCTCCTGCAATTCTCTGTATACACCAAATGATTGGGTCAACACAGGATAGTGTGAAGGGCCATTTTCCAAGCATATTCTAATAGAGTATTGTCCAATTGGTAATTAGCCTTATTTGCTCAGACCTTAGTGTATTAACTCAAGAATTCCAGCCCTTTACAGACTTCTCTTCATTTAGGGACACACTAGACTTTAGCTTCATGCAAACAATTAACATTCTCATATAGACACTAGTATGTGAACATCTTAATCTAATCATCTAGACTAAATCCTAGTGTGGAAATAGGGAAGGGAGAGAAGATAAAGTTTATATTTTGCTCTGAATTTAATTTTTCATTGTTAAGAAGGTGATTTCCCAGTGTCTTTATTTCATATCTTTCCAATTTTTGAACATTTTGAGCTATGAATAGCCTTAATTACTGCAACTTGGAGATGGAGAAATTGAGGTACAGAAAAGTGAAATTCTCAATGTTCATAAATGTCTCAATAATTGCTTTTTTTGTTTTCAGGACATTTCAATTTTGCCTGACACTTTTTTGATAAAGAAGTGGAGTGATTTGATATTTTCTTATCCAGCTCAGTTTTACAAATGAGGAAACTAAGGCAAAGAAGATTAACTGACTTGTCCAAGATCCTGCAGCAAGTAAATGTCTGCAGCCGGATTTGAACTCAGAAAGGTGAGACTTCCTGACTCCAGACTCAGCACCTTGTATACTGTACCACTTAGCTGCCCAGTATTGTTTTAATATGTTAAATTGACTTGAGCTCACCAGGAAAGAAATTATTATTATTATTATTATAGCTTTTTATTGACAGAACATATGCATGGGTAGTTTTTCAACATTGTCCCTTGAAATTACTTCTGTTCCAAATTTTCCCTTCCTTCCACACCCTCCCCTAGATGGCAGGCAGTCTCATACATGTTAAACATGTTAAAGTATATTTTAAATACAATATATGTGTACATTTTTGTACAGTTCTCTTGTTGCACAAGAAAAAATGGATTCAGAAAGGTAAAAAGTACCTGGAAGAAAAACAAAAATGCAAGTAGTCCACATTCATTCAGGAAAGAAATTGTACAGCCTTTCTAAGTTATTAATATTTAGGTTAAAATTAGTAAGGTATTATCATGGTTACTGCCATAATGCTCTATACATTTATTCTCAGCTTAAACAAAACCTGTTCCTAAATATTTAAATACAATTCTAGAGAATTTTAATGCTTGAGAAGAGGTCATAATACTAAGTTCTCTTTTATTTGTACTTTCCTTTTTATTTTTACTTAAATCTTTGTTTTTAGTTGTTGGTAAGTCATTGCTTTTAATCTAAATCCTGATTTTAGCAAGCATACAAAAGCATCCTTGATAGTTATTACCAGTTAGTTATCAATGAGCATCTCATGAGGAACTCATATTATGTGCCATAGACTTAGTGAACAGTTTTTCCATGATGCAATCATTTTAAGCTATTGGCTTAGTTCAACTCTTTGTTGTTTGAATTACTTGATAAATCAATTTCTAGGGTCCACTTCATTCACAGAACAAGACTACTTACCTGTTCAAAGTACATCACTTTTGTCCTCTAGTTGCCATATTGGCTTTCTGTCAGGTTTCACATTGATTTCAAAGTTTTATTGTTGGCTTTTACAGCACTTAATGGCTTGATACCTTCTCACATTAATGATTTGCTTATCCCTAAGGGCCCAGAATAAAATTTGAAATCTTCATCTGTTGTTTGGATGTCAGTCTTAAATATCACCTTGAGATGTGGAGTTTGAAGGGATACTGCCTTCTGTGCACTTTGTCTGCTTTTCTAATTTCTGTAACATTAAAAAGAAAACATCTCTTTTCCAAAGTTCATTGGGGCATCCTGATAAGATGCACTTTTAAAAATCTTTGAAATAGTCAAACAAATATATATTACTTATTTTCTTAATAAGGAGTTTTTTAAAAAAATAGTCAAATGAAAAATAATTATAACTTGTTGAGATGATGAGATATATTTGAAAAGCAATTGTATTGTTATATTGATATATTATTATATTGACAGGACAGCTAGGTGTTGCAGTGAATAGAGAGATGAGTCTGAAATTAAAGTCTTATGTGTTTGAGTTAAAATCCAGACTCAGATTTTTACTAGTTATGTCATTCTAGGCAAGTCACTTAATCCTGTTTGTTTCAGTGCCTCATCTGTAAAATGAAAAAAAGAGCTAGAGAGGAAATGGCAAACCATTATAATATCTCCACCAAAAAAAAAAAAAAAAAAAAACCTAAATCGGGACATGAAGAGTAAAATCTGACTGAAAAATTAATGAACAACAATAATATTATATTGATTTCAAATAATGTAATTAAAAAAAATCTTCCTCTAAGTGAAAGAATAATTTTTTTTCCTATCTTGGTATTATTCAAAGGAGCTATAGCTTTTATCAGTTTTAAAGAACTTATACTGTGGGGACTTATTACCAATGAAACATATCATGTATTAGTCAAATCCTGGGGAGTACTATTATATATGTAGAGATTGTCACTTGCCTAGGGCTGATAAATAGTATTAAAGGAGCATTTGAAGCTGGATTATCTTGACTTTAATACCAGAAATTCTATTTATTTCACCTACAACTTTGTAGCCTAGGTTGTCACTTATTTTTGTGTGTGTGTACTTCCATCTTCTCATGTATAAAATGGGAATACAAATACTCCTATCTCACAGAATTCTTATGAATATACAATGAAATATCATGTAAAGAACTTTGTATTCTCCAAAGATATATAAAAAAGGCAATTCATGATATGCATAGAAAATGTTTGTTTTTTTTATTTTATGAAGCATTTTAATAGGTGTCTAATGCTAAATCAAAAAAGGAATATTATATAATAATAATAATATAATAATATGTTATATAAATCGTTATGTGAAATTATATTAATAGTTAAAAGAACTATCTGAGAAGAATTAGCAACTTTAAATCCTATACTTAACTTCCTTTTTTTTGGTTTGTTTCCATGAGAAAATTTTTTTATGAGAATCAGTTACACATCCATTGAAGATAGCCTTAATGAAGACATAGCAACAACAACAAAAACAAGTTAGCTTTCTTTCCTGCATAGTTTTATATATAAAATGATGTTTTATGATAAGAAGAACCACGCTTTTAATGTCTTTAACATTAAAGTATTAAATGTATCAAAATAATTTAGTACTACTAATCTCTTAAATCATAAAATATGGTATCTGAGCACATCCAATTTAGAGAGACAGAATCTCCAGGATGAATGACTGTGAATATAGAATTTCAGTGGCTAAATTGGTAAGTGGATATGATGCTGGAAACCAGAGTCCAAATTTTAAATTTGGGCTGAATTTTAAAATTAACATCATTTTAAGTATCTCCAAATATGTTTTATAAAACTTTAAAAATAATTTTATCACTAAGCCTCTTTAGAACAGAAAACTTATTTAAAAATCTCTAAGGTAAAATAGTCATTGAATTTATATTTAATTATCACTTAGGTCATGTTAGATATTTTGATGAAAATATAACTTTAAAATTAATATTATTTTCAAACTTTTAAATTTTTTATGTTTTATTTTTTCCAATTACATGTAAAAACAATTTACTATTAATTTTTCAAAATTTTGAGTTCCAAATTTGTATTTTGTCTTCCTCCTTCTTCCTTGAAGAGGCAAGCAGTTTGATTTTGATTACATATGGGTAGTCATGCAAAAAATATTTCCATATTTTTAACCTGGGTGGAATGTATGTTAGAAGACAGACCAAAAACTGGGGTGCATTTATATTGTTTTCTTCAATTAATGGGATTTAGCTAATAGTTACACTGAGCAGAAAGCCCTTGGAGAATAATGAAAACTTTTAAAAACTAGAAATGGGCTTAGGAACATAGAAATTTAAGCAACAAGACACTTTAAGTATACACATGGAATATATTGCCCTTGACATATGTCCTACCTTAGAAAATAAAACTATTACACAATATTTTAAATTACATTTGGCATGGTGCATAATAATGAGACAAGCTTCTTATTTTTAGAAAATGTACTGTGGAAATGATAGTATCAGAAATTCCAGAATTAGCTACCCATCCATGAATATTCAAGTACCGCTTTTACAATGCTCACATTTCTATCCAAGGACTCTCCCAACACAACATAATATTCACTTCTTAGTGCACAGATGGGAAAACTGAAGCCGATAGACATAAGGACACTTTCTCAAGTTCACAGAAGACAGTGATGGATCTGCCGGGAAAGTCATGCTCCCATGTTCCCAACCTTCTGTTCTGAACACTAGAATACACATTCTTATGTTGCCTGCTGTGATAGGTGTTGTGTCTTAGAACAAAAGTTTTATTAAAGTTCCAGACAAAAAGTGATATAAAAATATTTTAAAATGCTTTGGATTGGGACCAAATAATTCTTTCATCTTATAATGGGAGAATTCATTTTAGTCATACCTTTTTGTGACAATTCTTCAAATTAATTTTTATCTCTGGTTAACTCAAGCATAAATCCTGCTTAAATTATACAAATATTGCCATCATTTGGGAGATATCAGCCACCAAGGATCTACAGTGTGTACCGATTAGTTTTTATTATATTTCCACTGACATGTTTTGTGTATTTATTTACTGAAGTCACATGAAGCTAAAAAATTACAAAATTGGCTATGGTATTCTTTCTTCTTTTTTCTCCAACTAATTATATAAATAATTTCTAAATTTACAAGTAAATCTTAAATTTTTCTGAAATCTCTTAAAACACTTTACTTAAAACTACTTTAGAGAAAGTAGTATGAAAGATTCTATATCATTACAAAAATATTTCATTAAAATAATTTAGTACAATTGTCTAAATAGATATAACAAAATTTAAGATTATAAATTATGGCTATTCTTAGTCAGGAAAAATTGTAAAATATTTAATCAGTACCGACTGAGTGTCAGTTGCTGTGAAAGTTGCAAAATATTTAATTAATATATACTATGTGCCAGTTACTGTGTTACATTCTGGAAATATAATGAAAGGCAAACCCAATTGATACCTTTGAGGATCCTGCATGCTAGTGGCAGGGGGCAATACCTGGACAAGAATGTACAAAATTAAATATATACAAAATAAATTGGAGATAATCTCAAAGTGAATATATTAATATGTATTAGGAAGACTTCTTGTAAGAAGAGATTTTAGATAGAATGCAAAGGATGCCAGGTAAGCCAAGAGTCAGAAGAAAGGAAGTTAAACTTTTCAACTATAGAGGGCAGCCAGAGAAAATTTTATGGAATTTGACAGAATTTTTGTGTGAAGATCAGTATGAAACCAATGTCACTCAGAATATTTGAAGAGGAGTAATGTATAAGAATGCTGAAAAGTTTAGAGAAAACTAAAAGGACTTTAGAGCCCAACAGAAGATTTTGTGAAGTCAAAAATTAAGGGCATTCTGGAGTTTTTTGAGTAAGTAGTTTACATATGCTTGAGCTTTAATAAGATCAGTCAGTAATCATCTGTTAAATATCTCCTGTCAGACACTGTGCAAAGTACTATTTTTCACTAAAAAGTAGCAAGAAAAGAGTTGTTCATTTCTAAAATATATACAGAACTAAAACAAATTTGTAAGAATACAAGTCATTCTTCGAACAGGCAATTTTCAAATGAAGAAATTAAAGCCACTTATAGTCATATTAAAAAAAATTCTTGAAATCACCATTGATTAGAGAAATATAAATTAAAACAATTTTGAGGTATTGCCTCACACCTATCAGATTAGCTGAAATGATAGGAAAAGGTATTATTAGGAGGGACATAAAAAAAGTGGACACTAATACATTTGGGTTTTTTTTGTTTGTTTGTTTGTTTGTTTGTTTTATAAGGCAATTGGGGTTAGGTGACTTCCCCAGGTCATACAGATAGGAAGTGTTAAGTGTCCAAGGCCAAATCTGAACTTAATTCCTCTTGACTTCAGAGTCAGTGCTCTATCCACTCTGTCATTTTTTTGCCCCAATACTAACGCATTGTTAATGGAGTTGTGAAGTGATTCAATTATTCTGGAGAGCAATTTGGAAAACTATAAAATTATGCATACACAACATCTCTACTGAGTCTATATCCCAAAGAGATCATAAAAAAGGGAGGGGGAACTGACATGTGTAAAATGTTTTTAACCACTCTTTTTGTGGTGGAAAGAAATTGGAAATTGAGTGGATACCTATCGATTGGAGAAAAACTGAATAACTTACAGCATATGAATATAATGGAATATTATTGTTCTATAAGAAATGGTGAGCATGCTGATTTCAGAAAAGCCTGGAAAAACTTACATGAACTGATGTTGAGTGTAGTGAGCTGAACTAGGATAACATTATTCAAAATAACAGCAAATTATGTGATGAGTAACCATGATAGACTTGGCTGTTTTCAGCAATGTGTCAATTCAAGACAATTTCAATAGACTTGGGATGGAAAATTCCATCCATATCCAGAGAGAGAGAACCATGGAGACTAAATGTGGATTAAAGAATAGTATTTTCACTTTTATTTGTTTGTTTGCTTTTTCTTTCTCATTTTCCCCCCTTTTGATATCTTTTTTTGCACAACATGACAAATATGGAAATATGTGTAAAAGGATTGTATATGCATAACCTATATCAGAATGTTTGCTCTCTTGGGGTGGGGTGTTAAGAGAGGGAGAGAGAAAAATTTTGGACTTAAGATTTTGGAGAAATTAATGTTGAAAACTATCTTTACATGCATTTTGAATAAAATACTATTGAGAGAAAAAAAGAGTTCTTGCCTTCAAGGGGCTCAAAATCCAATAATATAGACGATGAGGAAACAAATATATACCAATAACCTATGTATAGGGAGCAAAAACGGAAATAATTCAAGGAGAGTGAATACTAGAATTAAGAGGACTTGAGTGAGTCTTACTTTAGATGAGAGAATTTTGGGGGGCCTCAAAGGAAGCAAGGGAAGTCAATGGCTAATGATGAGAAAGAAAACATTTCAGGCATAGGGGACAGCCAGATGCTCAAAACAGAGAAGTAGAGGATCTTGCTTGTGGAACAATAAAGAGATCAATGTCACTAGTTTAAAGAGTATGTGACAGGGAAAATGATATTAAAATAATTAAAAAAGGATGTATATGTGTGGCTTAAATGCCAAAGTGATAATTTTGCATTTGATCATGGAGGTCGAAGTGTGTCACTAGAGTTTATTGAGTGAGGAAAGGTAATACAGTCATTCCTTCACTTTAGGAAAATCACCTTGGCAACTGAATGGAAGATGGATTAAAGTGAGGAAGAGGTTTGAGACAGGTAGACCTACCATCAGGCTATTGACATTGTCCAAGTGTGAGGTGATGAAGCTCTGCATTCTGAGACAGAATCAGAGAAGAGAAGAGGATATATGAAAGATGTTACAAAAATGAAACTGACAGATCTTCACATCAGTTTGGATATGGCAGTATTGATGAGATATAGAAAGGAGTTGGGAACAGAATCTAAGTTCTGTTCTTGAAGGACTAGAAGATGATTTTTCTCTTTCCCATGATAAAGAAGATTGAAACAAGGGAGGATTTATGGGGAAAGATAATGAATTCATTTTTGACATATTGAGTTTTTGATGTCTAGTAAATATTCAAGATGGCAGAAATATAGTTGAAGATGTGAAATTAGAAATGGGCGATGAGGCTAGTGTAGGATATGTAGATTTGAGAATCATTAATATAGAAATGGTAATGAAATGCAGGTAATGAAATAAGGTTGCCAACTGAAGTAGCATAGAAAGAAGAGAAGAGGATCCAGGACCTATGAGACATCTCCAAGGCATGATCTATATGTAGATCCAGCAAAGAAAATTAGGAGTGCTCTTTTATGTGAGTGGAGAAGCAGAAGAGTATGGTGTTCCAAAAAAAAAACCTAGAGAGAAAAGAAAGCAAGAAAAAGAGGCAGTTCAATAGTGTCAAAATCTAAACAGTTTAAAAAAGAATGAAGATTGCTATTGAATTTGGCAACTTTGATTACTTTTGGTAGAGTACTTTTGTTTGAATGGTGAAATCAGAAGCTAGATTGACAGTTGAATTGAAGATGGATAAGAATAAAGAGACTTGAAACAGAGAGACTAATTAAAATAGTTCTTTTGACAATAGTTGATGTATCAGATGATAAATACCTGCATTAGGATGGCAGCAGTTTCAGAGGAAAGAAGGGGGTCATATATGAGGGACATTGCAAAATGAATTGACAAAATTTGGCAACAGATTGAAAATTAAGAGTGGTGAAAGTGAGAATTTAAGGATAACATCTAGGTTATAATCCAAAGTAACTAGGAGCTAAGGTGGCAGTACTCTAAACTGATATCAAAGTTAGAAAGGGAGGAGAATATAATATGTTCAATTTTTTATAGGTTGTTTAAAATGTCTAGAAGACATTCAGTTTGAAATGTCCAACAGCCTATTAAGGTTGTTGGAGGTGCTAAGAATTGAGGTCTGGAAGCAAGTCAGGTCTAGAAAATAAATCTGAAAATCAGGGGGTAGAGATAATTCTATAATCCATGGAAGGTGGTGAGACCATCAAATGAAATTGTACAGTGGTGGAAGCAGAGATCAGAGAGAGCTTGGGCAATATCCATAGTAAGAAGAAGTAGATGAAGACTGAATAATGATCCAGAAAAGAACACTAAGGAGTATCCAATGCACTTAATCATTCAGTCAACAATAACAAAAAATTATTAATCACTTGCTAGATCCTAGGTACTGTACATTAATAAATTCTTGTTGATTAACATGGTAGTGACATCCTAATCACATTCCTTCCTTATCCAGCTTTGGAGAACATCCAGCCTTATAGCAGAAATATTACTAAGAAAACAGTATCAGCAAGTCATGTATGATCAATCATTTTTTGAATGGTTCCTTAAAAATTCTGAAAGACCTTCATTTCCAACTCTCTTATTTTTCAATAGGAGAAAATAACTCTCAGAGAGGAGAAGTAATTTATATAAAATTACATAGAAAATTAATGGAAAATCTGCTATTGAAACTCAAATCTTTTGCCTTCAAAACCACTTGTCATTAAATCATCCTATTATTTTTATAAATTTGAGGAAATGTTTTAAAATTATTTTAGAGACTATATTTCATAAAATTTGATGAAAACATATTTTGATGGCTCAATCATAAAATCATTCTTATTTTTGGCTAGACTGGGAATATTAAGCATATTTCAGTCTTACTACTGCTGCCCAAATGTTTATATTCTCTAATTGTTTTTCTGCTGGAGAACTGATCAAGAAAAACTTCAACAGATGTTGAAATAAAGGAAACAGCACATTAACAATCTAAGTCAGATGAAAATGGCATGGTCAATAATTTAAATGAAATGCATACTTTGCTTTTTACCCAGAAAGCCATAGTAATTTTATGAAGAAATTAACTGAAAGTAATCTTCATTAATATGTATTTAATTCATGTAGATCTAAAACTCTGTATATTCCTTATGAGCAGGGATTGATTCATTATACATATGTCCTTAGTGTATAGCACAATACACAGCATATAAAAATGCATAATCAATGCATGCTAATTGAACAACTACATATTTTTGGGAAAACTTTGAAAATCAAAAGGGAAATTTCTCTCAGTCAATTGGTTAGCTTTCCATGGTGTATAAAGAATCATTTAGGAACTTTGGCAGGTGTACTTAAATTCCTAGCCACCTAGGTACCATTATATGAATTACAGCCCCAATACACAATGTTATAGAGTGGCATGAACTTGTAAATGTATTTTATTAAGAACATGAATTACTCCCAAATAGAGTATTTATGGCTACTATGATGATATTTTTCAACTATATTGCTTTCTTTTAGTTAAAGTAATTCAGGATCAACTTTAGAATTACAATAAACCTTCATTTATCTTCCCTTTTAAAGCCATAATTCGCAAATGATGCCATTTCCCTGCCTTGTTCTTTCTGATATCTTTGCAAACTTACTTTTAACAAATAGTTCTTTCACATTCTTCCAACTACCTGATGATGTCTCACATTTTTTTTTCTTTTGTGTAAAAATACTCAAGAATTGCTTGTTTGTGCTTATTTTTTTTCTGTCTTAAAAGGATTCTAATACCTTTGTAAGAAACTGTGTTGGTGATGGGAGATGAGAACAAATAAGCACTCTATTGTCAGGTTCTGAGAAAACTTGAGTGCTTTTACCTGGAAATGGGATTATGGAGCTATGGGGTTATGGGGCAAATTGTTTATATCGTTTTGGGGGCTTCCTTATCTTTCATGTGTTTTTATTTTTTTGATTTTTGCATTTTAGTTTTCTTTCACTTTATTCAAAGACACCTCATTTTTTGATTTCTACTTTAAGTAAAAAAGTATTATAGAAAAGCCATCTCTGCTGATGGATTTCATTGCTATTTAATAAATGTTTTTAAGTATTCATTGTTTGCTTTACACTTATACATAGATGACACACATACAAAAAGGATAAATTTTATCCATTGTTTTGCTTTTTACTGAAAGACATAATATGTAAACTTGAGATCGTTTGAACACTAACAATTTGTGAATTAGGAAAAGTTTCCCAAAGGAGGGGAGATCTAAAGGAAGCCAAGGATTTTCAAAGGTGGAGGTGAATTGGATGAATGAATTGGGAGTGGGGAAGTGTGTTAGGATTACTAAGTGAGAACTCAGGTTGTCTGGATGGTGACAAGGTGAGAATTCAGGTTTTCTGGACAATTACAAGGTGAGAACTCAGGTTGACTTGATAGAGGGGGCAAGCTCATTGGCTGGGGTGGTTCTTCCCAGAAGCCCTTGCATTATCCCACGCCCATTCTCTGGGAGGATAAAAAGAGACAGCACTGGGCGCAGAGAGCAGATCAGCCTGGAGAAGGATAAGAGCTGGAGGAGATTCAGAGCCAGAATTCAAGAAGAAAGACTCTGCATTGCATCAGGCTTGACGGGGCTCTCTGCAGGAAGGGAAGTCACTTCTAAGGACAAGAGTTAACAGCAACTGCCTGGAGACAACGGTTCACTACAGGAAGAAGAATCTGTCTGAGAGATTTGAGTAGACACAGCAGATCTCTTACCAGAGAGTAATCCGGCAGCTTCTAGAGACGAATAGCTCGCTACAATTGGCGTCCACACGTGGGGCAAGGACTTTTGCTTATTTCTGACAAGAGGAGCTAGACCAGACCTTCGCAATTTGGCGCCCGAACAGGGACGGACACGGTCCTGATTCCAGTGGAAAAGCTTCCGATCTAGATCTCAGTCTCTCTGACACAGAACCGTGAGTAACGAGGAAACTTTGTTAAAGATTAAGTGAGCGTGCTAATAGATAAATAAGGAACTTAACTTGTCAAGGGCTAAACCAGGAATCTCTTATAGCTGAAATGGGGCAGATGTTAGCTATATTCAATCCCTGGACCTCAGCCGACTCATCCCCAGCCCCAGAAGCAACCTCAGCTCCACCCCCATTCAGGAGTGGTACTATAGAGAGTATAATCAACATAATTGAGGAGCAGAGTTTACTTGTAACCTGGGTACAGATTGCTAAACTCTTGGCTGCATTAAGACGCACATCCCCTTGGTTCTTAGAGGAAGAAAAGATAGATGTAGATAAATGGAAGCTAGTGGGATATGAAATGAAAGAATTTCAAGCAAAAAATGGGCCTCGTTCAATTTCTGCAGAAGTATTTTATATCTACAACATAGTTCAATTAGCCTTAAACTATCAAGCAAGTTGTAGGAGAAGGAAAAGTTCTAAAAATGAACAGAGGAGGAAGTGTGAGGAAAAAAGGAAAGATCAAGATCTTTCCCTAGAGCAAGAGGATTTAAATGAGGAATTATGGTATGATTCTCTTGAAGAAGCTTCAACCCTGCCTAGAGAACAGATTATTGACAGGCCCGCATCAACCCCACCTTCAGAGATGGAGGAAGAAAGAGGGGAAGAGGCAGAAACACAAACAGAATTGCCTGTGAAGAAGCCTAAGCCTATGACAAGATTAGAAAAAGCATTGGTTAAAGCTAAGAGAGAAGGACAGGATATAAGTGATTTTATACATGCATATCCTGTGATTGAAAATACTGACTCTGTAGGTAAAAAAAGGAGAAGATATGCACCTTTAGATTTGAATAAAATTAAGGATTTGAAAAAAGGTTGTACCCTTTATGGGGCTACATCAGCTTATGTCAAAATGTTACTAGATGGTTTGTCTTATGAAGTCCTAACCCCGAATGATTGGAAATCCATAGCAAGGACATGTCTGGAACCTGGAGAAAATTTATTATGGCTTGCGGAATTTCATGAATTATGTAAAATTCAAGTCAGATGCAATTTGGAAATAGGAGTTAACACACAATTCACTTTTGAGCACTTAGCTGGTGAAGGTCAATATGGAGAGAATTCGGAACAGATTAATTATACCATGACAATATATGAACAAATTGCTAAGGCTGCAATAAAAGCTTGGGGTGTCCTTCCTGGACAGAAAGATCATGGAGAGGCTTTCACTAAAATACAGCAAGGTCCCAATGAACCTTTTGCAGATTTTGTGGGACGTTTGCAAACTGCTGTCAAAAGAACTATTGGAGAAAATTCAGCTACAGAAATAATGACCAGACATCTGGCTAAGGAAAATGCCAATGAGATTTGCAAAAGAATTATATGGGGATTAGACAAAGATGCTCCTTTAGAGGAGATCATAAGACGCTGTGCTACAGTGGGAACAAATGCTTTTTACACTCAGACAATGATGAATGTGGAAAGACAGGGTCCCTCCTGGCAAGGGCCTTCTAGAGAAACTCGGCAATGTTTTCAATGTGGAAAAATTGGGCATCTAAGAGCTCAGTGTAGGTATGGAGATACAGTGAGAAGACAGGGTGAAAGAAGACCTAAAACCCCATGTCCAAAATGCAACAGAGGACTCCATTGGGCATCAGAGTGTAGAATAATTCAGGGAAATAGGATGAGGGGCCCAGGTCCAGGGCCCCAGGCAAAAAAGACTTGGGGCATGATGGCAGCTGATGTTACACCCAAAGAACCTTTAGAAGGCCAGGACTCTGATTTAATCAACCAGCAGAAAAGCAATCACATGGCAGAAAGGGATTACCTGATAAGTGAGCCAAAAGGCAATCAGATTGTAAAAATGGATTACACTTGGGGAGAATACAGGCCTTTTAAACCAACAGGGCTGTGTCCAGTGCAAACAACTCCAATGTAATTGCCAGATGATGAGAAGAGATTTAGAAAGTGGTAAATAGAAGAAAATTAGATAGGTTAACTGCCTGGGAGAGAGGGTTTGCTAGTATTTTAACAGACAGAAGAAAACAGATGAAGAAGGAATCAGATGGGTGCCAACAAGTCATATTCGCCTTGTCCATCAGAGAGAGACAGAAAAAGAGAAAAACCTCAAAATAAAGGAGAAGATCTAAGAAACATCTGACACTGAAAGAGCATGGATAATAAGAAGACTGTTAAAGAACTTTAAAAACCAGCAGGAATCATTGGACTTCCTCACACAAGATGAGACTAATGGACAATGGACTTATGGACATTTATAAATTTTCAATTTATGATTATGTTATATACTTCTAGCATGTGTTATGTTACTATGTTACTATGTGCTTATGTAATTTATGTAATTATCTGTAATACTTCCCATATTGATGGATTTATGTTTCAAGGTCATTTATGTAATTATCTGTAATACTTCCCATATTGATGGATTTATGTTTCAAGGTCATGACTGTCCTATGTTCTAAATCAAAAGAAAGAGGGAGATGTTAGGATTACTAAGTGAGAACTCAGGTTGTCTGGATGGTGACAAGGTGAGAATTCAGGTTTTCTGGACAATTACAAGGTGAGAACTCAGGTTGACTTGATAGAGGGGGCAAGCTCATTGGCTGGGGTGGTTCTTCCCAGAAGCCCTTGCATTATCCCACGCCCATTCTCTGGGAGGATAAAAAGAGACAGCACTGGGCGCAGAGAGCAGATCGGCCTGGAGAAGGATAAGAGCTGGAGGAGATTCAGAGCCAGAATTCAAGAAGAAAGACTCTGCATTGCATCAGGCTTGACGGGGCTCTCTGCAGGAAGGGAAGTCACTTCTAAGGACAAGAGTTAACAGCAACTGCCTGGAGACAACGGTTCACTACAGGAAGAAGAATCTGTCTGAGAGATTTGAGTAGACACAGCAGATCTCTTACCAGAGAGTAATCCGGCAGCTTCTAGAGACGACAGCTCGTTACAGAAGTGCAGGGTCATTGAATCAGAGGACCCAGAGTGGGAGACAGAATGATGAAATATCTTATAGTTACTGTAAATGATTTAGGAGACTCCTCCCAAACAGCTTTCTCTATGTCCTACTGGCTATGGAAGAGTTTAAGCCTGAGAAATGGTAATGATATACATAAATACTGATCAAGAAAGCCAGTGGAGTATGGAAAATCTATCCCAGAGCAAAGTGGGAGCAACAAGTCTTGGAACAAAATTAACAAAATAGCCTATTTTTATATTCTCCCCCCCCAAAAAAAAAAATGGCCCATATGAGGATTTTTGATGCAGACAAAATTTAGTGTTTAAAATTTTAAAGGAGAAAATACTTCTTTTTGGATTATGTTTTCAAAGACTCCCAATTCATATCCTGTGGTACATAAGCATTTCAAGACAGTTTAGTAGATTTGTGACTTCAGTTTGGCTCAATTTCCTCAACTATAAAATGGTGATAATAATATCACCTATTTCCTATGATTGTTATTTAGGATCAATAGTAAGATATATATTTTTAAAGTATATAGTACAATGTCTAGAAAATGACAAGTGTTGAATAAATGATTATTTCATCCCTACCCTTCCTTTGAATACCACTTGGAAAAAAAATTATTCATAATTTATTGTTCAGCAAGTAAGAGAAACATGTTGAACAATACATGAAAATATTCAGCCATTTTTGATATGCTAAGAGTCAGAAGACTCCTATTTTCTGAGTTCAAACATGACCTTAGTCACTTCACCCTGTTTACCTTAGTTTCCTCACCTGTAAAATGAACTAGAAAAGGAAATGGCAAACCAATCTAGTATCTTTGCCATGAAAATGCCAAATGAAGTCATGGAAAGTGAAACATTGACAAAACACCAATTTTGAAAACATCTATATATCATTCAATGTGTTTCTAGTAGTGTCTGATACTAGTAAGTATCAGAGGCCAGATTTGAGTTCCTCAGGATCAGCTTTCAGTCCACTATATCATCTAGTTGTTTTAAAGTTGGGATATAAATAAAATCTGGGTAATCCCTTCTTTAATATTGGGACATTGTTCAAATCAATTTAATTTAATGCAACAAACATTTATTATCTAATATGTTATAGGAAATGTACTAAAAGTTGGGAATATAAGTAAAACATATAAAAATAAATAAAATATATTATATATAAACTTTGAGTAGTTTACATCAGAATGAAGGATTCAAAGATTTATACAGAGAAATAAATTTGAGACAAATGAGGAAAGAGAAAACTAAAAGCTAGCAGTTTTCAGGAAGGTTTTATGGAGGAAGTCATCCCTGAACTGAATTATTAGAGAAGACAATGAGTCTAAAAGCAGAAATATGGATATTATTTCAGACATGGAAGGCCAACAACAAGGCACAAAGAAGAGAAACCCTAAAAAGTAGAGCCTTGGGAAATTATTTTGCTTGTGGGAGATGGATAATAATCCAAAAAAAAATTTGAGAAGTTGGCAAAAAGGTATGTGGAGAGTAAGAAGAAAGCAGTGATATGGGACAGCTAGGTGGTGTAGTTGGTCGAGTACCAACTCTGAAGTCAGGAGGACTTGAGTTCAAATCTAATCTCAGACACTTAATACTTCCTAGCTATGTGACACTGGACAAGTCACTGAACCCCACCATTGCCTCAGGAAAAAAAAAAAAAAAAGGCAGTAGCATGAAGCCAAGGAGGAAAAGATTTTTGACTGTTTCTTTTCTTTTTTCCTTAACATTATTTTTTTCAATTATAGGTAAAGATAGCTTTCGATATTCATTTTTGTAAGATTTATAGTTTCAATTTTTTTTCTCCCTCTGTTCCTTACCTACACCCAAGATATAAACACATTTCCATATTTATCATGTGTAAAAGGCTAGGACTGAGCAAATGCACTTGGATAATGAAGCAAGTAGACTAATTGCTAATTGGACAATTCTCTATTAACATGTTTGAAGGATGATCCTCCCCAACTATTCTGTGATGGCTGGATAAGTGGGTGTGGACAAAGAAAGGGAAATGACATGAGTGGGTGGAGTAGGAGATGGAGATTGATTCATTTTCCTGGTGGTGGAGAGAGAGGAAGGAGGTGTGGAGATCCCTAGATCTAATCCCCTGACTACAAAGCAAAAGAGCAAGAATAAAGACTTTTAATTATCCTGACTCTGGCTGATTCTAAGAGATCCAGGGTCCCAACAGTCATGTTGTGCAAGAAAAACCAGATCAAAGGAGGAAAAACAAAAACCATGAGTGTGGATAGAATTTTCCAAATCAAGTTTATTGGAGGTTGTCTTGAATCACCATTTTGCTGAGAAGAGCTACGTCTACCATAGTTGATCATCACATAACTTTGTTGTTACTACATACAATGTTTTCTTAGTTCTGCTCATTTTACTTAGCATCAATTCACATAAAGCTTTCCAAACTTTTCTGAAATCAGCCTACTCATCATTTAATCTAGAATAATAATATTGCATTACATTCATATACCATAATTTGTTAAGCCTTTCCACAATTGATGGGCTTCGATGCAATTTCCAATTCTTGCTACCACAAAGAGTTGTTAAAAACATTTTTATATATGTGGGTCTTTTTCCCTCTTTTATGATCTCTTTGAGATACAGACTTAGTAGACATTGCTGGATCAAACTGTATGCACAGTTTTATAAACCTTTGAATACAGTTCCAAATTGCTCTCCAGAATGGTTGGATCATTTCACAACTCCACCAAAAATGCATTAGTGTTACAGTTTTGCCACATTCCTTCCAACATACTTTTTTCCTGTCATATTAATTTATCTGATAGGAGTAAGGTACTACCTCAAAGTTCTTTTAAATTGCATTTCTGTAATCAATGCTTATTTAGAGCATTTTTAAAAATTTGATTATAGATGTACTTAATTTTTTTCATCTTAAAATTGTCTAGCCATATCCTTTATTCATCAATTGGAGGATGACTTGTATTCTTACAAATATGACTCAGTTCTCTATTTAGAAATGAGACTTTTATCATAAACACTAGCTATAAATTCCCCCCTCCACCCGCCCCCTATTTTCTGCTTCCATTTTAATCTTAGCTGCATTGGGTTTGTTTGTGCAAAACATTTTTAATTTAGTGTAATCAAAATTATCCATTTTAGATTTCTTTGTTTTCTCATTCTTCTTTCATCATAAAGTTCTCCCTTCTCCAAAGATCTGAGAGGTAAACTATACCTTGCTTTCCTAATTTGCTTATAATATTACCTTTTATTGTCTAAATCATGAACTCATTTTGACCTTATCTTTTTTTTTTTTTTTTTTTTTTTTTTTTTTTTTTTTTTTTTCCCTGAGGCTGGGGTTGAGTGACTTGCCCAGGGTCATACAGCTAGGAAGTGTTAAGTGTCTGAGACCAGATTTGAACTCGAGTCCTCCTGAATTCAAGGCTGGTGCTCTATCCACTACGCCACCTCACTGCCCCCATTTTGACCTTATCTTAGCATACAATGTGAGATGTTGAGCTATGCCTAATTTCTGCCATTCTGTTTTCCAGTTTTCTCAACCTGACAGTTTTAAACATGGAGAAATCAGATAATATGATTCACAAAAGAAATATATGGGATATGAAGGATATGATACAAAGTCACATAAGGTATATATTGTGCTCTTGAGTTGCTTGCAATCTAGAAAGTATTGTAAAATATTAGCATAGTAATGGACACTCTTCAAGGCCTTGTATGCTATCATTGATTTAGTATAAAGACTTCCAAATGCATTGACCAAGGACAGAGTTAACTTCATTTGGATCAATTGTTCTACTTCATTTTAACTTCATAAGATCATGCAAAATGGTTCCTTCTGGTGGCACCCCTTCTCCCCCCATCCTCTTACCCCACTATATTGTAAACTCCTTGAAAATAGGGACTGTCTTTCTTTTTCTAATTTGTATTCCCAGTGTTTAGCAGAGTTACTGGAACATACTAGATGCTTAATCAATGTTTATTGGCTATTGAATAATTTGGCATGGGATTTCAAGAATAAATATAATTTAAATAGGTAAAAAAGTAGGGAGCACATATCAGGAGGAGAAAAATAGAGATATAATACACATTTAGAACAATGTTAAGGAGTTCAGGTGACATAATATTCTTCTCTATTAAATTGTAATATTCTCTGGGAGCAGATTTCTTGGGGGGCTTCTGGGAGCAGCCTTAGTTTCAGTTCAGTAATCACCCCAAATGCAGCGAGGTATTAAAATCCAAATTCTTTATTGTTTCTCTCCAAGTCTTGTCTCCTTTCCTGTGGCCAGTTAGCTTTCTTAGAGGCCTTCTGTAGTCTTAGTTCTGAAAACTTGAGCTCTGGCTTCTGAATCTCCCTGTCTCAATCCTGGCTGAGGCTCCTAGCTTATATATGCTCTCTTAAAGTTGTGAATCTTGTAGAACTCTAGTAAGTACTAAGTACATATACTGGACTAGAGAACTGTTAAATACCATTCTAAATAATAATTGTCTCTATCAATTCCATTGACTTAGCACCTGTTTCAATCCTTTGTTTCAAGTTCAGAATTCTGGCCCATAACAAGATGAGAGGAGTAGGAGGAGGTTGTTGATTAAGGTAAAGATCAGATTGGAAAGGAAGATTGGAGTATTAATTAGTAACATTCTATAATTAATTTGGCTTAATTCAGGAAGAAATATGATTGTTATTGAATTCTTGAATATCAAATCTCCATGGGCAATCATTTTCTTGCCTTGAATTCTTTTGGATATGCTTATCAGAATTTATTTTTTAAAATTTAAGCATAATTTCCATTCAGACTTATTGTGATTAATTAGTCAATACACGTTTAAGCATCTACTATGTGTCAAATATAGTACTAAGTTCTGGGGATGCAAAGAAAACTAAAAGCTAAACATTGCTCTTAGAACACTCATAGTCTAATAAGGGACAAAACATGTAAACAACTATTTCTAAACAGCTACATGCAGGATAAAATGGAAATAATCAATAAAGGGAAGTCACTAGAATTAAGAAGATCTAGGAAAAAATATCTTGAATAAGATGGAATTTTGAAGGAAGTCAAAGCAGCCAGGAAGGAAGCAGAGAGACTGAGTTTCCTCTTGTATTGGAATACTTTTGTATTCCATACATGAAAAATAGCTATTCCATGCATGGAGTTTAGAGAAGAAATATTTTGTTCATGATACATGAAGAAAGCCAATATTAAAGGACTGAGAATTATATGGTGGGTATAAAGTGTTAGAAGAGTGGAAAATGGAAGAGGAAGGTAATGAGTTTTGACTTTCAAAAAAGAGGATTTGATATGTGGATATTTGATTGTGGAACTGATAAAGAGACATTGAAGTTGATTGACTATAAGAGAGACATAATCCAACCTGTGCTTTAGGAAGATTACACTAAGAACTGAGAGGAAGATCAATTGGCCAAAAGACCAAACAGTAGGCTGTTGCAATGATCTAGGTAGGAGGTGAAAAGAATTTATACCAGTGTGGTGCTAGGTTAAGAATCGAGAAGAGAAGTGTATTGGAGATATTATGAAGTTAAAATAAATGTGTCCTGGCAATAGCTTGGATATTTCTAGCCATACTGTCCCATAAAGACCTATCTTAATACAGGTAGTACCAAAAATAAAATAAAGACCATATTATTAATCAAAGCACCTAACCAGATAAATTGCATTCTTGAGTATCTCTCCTTCCTCCAGAATCACTCTTGCTGTTTATGTAATGTTAAGATGAATCATGAACACATTTTAGTTCTGGCCTAATTTATTCATAATTATCTAGATATAGTTAAGTATGAGACTAAAGTAAATTTATAATTAGTCTACTGCTAGGTTTTCCCTAGTGATTCCTGAAACATGGTTTTTATTCCTTTAAGCTACAGAAGCATATGGAAATCTCCTTGCACTAGAGATACTAAGAATATATTTTTTCAATCTAAAATCCTTTCAAAAATGTTCCTTTAGGAAAGTGAGAACAAAAAGCAAAGGGCTTTCTTAATAGATAAATGTGAAAATTAAATTTATTTCTTGTCTTGATAAAATAATTGCTTCTTCAATATCCCCTAGATCTTGCTAGGATCTATTGCTCTCCATTAAAAAGGATTAAGGTATTGATCTAAGGAAGTAAATCCCTTTGTTCATTCCTGAAGTTTTGGGAATTTCATTTTTTTCCCTGAGGCAATTGGGGTTAAGTGACTTGCCCAGGGTTACACAGCTAGGAAGTGTTAAGTGTCTGAGGCCACATTTGAACTCAGGTCCTTCTGACTTCAGAGTTGGTGGTGTAGCCACTCTGCCACCTAGCTGCCCAAGTCTTGGGACTTTCTTGAGGAAGTAGTCCAAAAATGAATTAACTGATGACTTGCATGGTTATCTAACTCTTTTGAAATGTTATCTCTAAAGCTATTTTAAATAAAGAAGGATCAGGTTCAATTGATACAAAATTTTATCATAATTTTATTTGGATTACAAATTTTCATCCTATCTCTATTATCTTTGTCTATAAAATATTTTAAATTAAAAAAATCCTAAATTTAAAAATTCAATGTCAAGTGGCAACTATATTCTTATTGTTTTATCCTTATCATGTTCAGTTCTATATAGTATCATATAAGGACCCCTCTTCCTTCTTTTCCTCCTCCCTTTTTTGATTTAATGCTATTATTTGTTGAATTGAATAGTGTGATTTGGAATGCTAGAAATAATTTAAAACAAAATAATCCCTTGGATGATTTGATGTATATGCACAGCATTTACATGCTTTGACCAATGCCTAAATTAATTATTTTTGAAGCATTTTCAAAAATAAGTCATGAATTTTATTTTTCAACTTTTAGGAGTCATAGAACAATGGCATTCATGAAATATTAATTTAGGATAGTGATGTAATTACTATTTATGCATATAAATTTAGTACAAAAGTTGTAGGAAATGAAACATTTGATTTAAAATCAAAAACGTATAACATACATTATTGTGAAGGTAACCCTGACAGCCTTAAAGTGAGCTTTCCCCATATTATGTGATTGTGAATAAAATGAATGTTCTGTTCCCCAAGTAAATCAAGAATCCAGAAAAATACTGCATTTATGTATATAAAATTCCATTCAGTTTGGATCAGTGCTATGCTAAGGGACATTAAGAATATTCACTGCAAAGTTTCCAAAATGCTACTTGGCCTTAAAATTCTGATGTTTGTTTTATGGGTATAGTTTTTATTCAACACCTGCCAGTTTAAATTATAAAATTATTCAATTCTCTTATAAAGAAGAGTAACTCTTATTACATCTAAATTATCAATATGCAAAATACAGCAATCACAATAAAACTTTATGCTTCTGAATCCTATTACCATTTCAAATTTTGTTTTAGTAACAAAACCTAAAGGTCTCTTTTTGGGATGTTGCTAACCAGTATTTATGTTCAGAATTATACTCTTCTAGATATAAAATTATAACATTAAACTATGAAAAAAAGAGCAAAAGACATTTTAGATCATCATATAATAGTGGGTGATAGAATTTAGGGCTGGAAAGGACCTTGGAAAGTCATCTAGTTTTATTGTTATTTGGTAGATGAGTAAAACAGGACCTAGAAAACTCAAGTTATTTGCCAAAGATCTTACAAAAGACTTCAGTAAAAAAGAGTGTTGGATCTATTACCAGATGTTTTGAATGCTAATCCTTATTTCTAATACATGACTTTGGCAAATCAATTAATTTCTCTGAGCCTCAGTTTCTTCATTTATAAGATAGTAGAAAATTTATATGACTCTTAAGGACACTTCCAACTATATATATCTATGATATTAAGTGGCAGGGCTGGGAATTGATTCTAGTTATGGAGCTTATGGCACTTGAATGAAGAGGGAGGGAAAATGTCATCCATTGTCATTTCTACCAGAAATTAAATATTTCCTTTTGGTCTCTAATTTTTTTTTCATGGTAGTTAAATATAAATAGATGAGAAGTGAACTAATTGATATTCTTGGTTTTCCATAGCCATATGTTACATAAATTATAGATTAATTCTACAGTAAGCTTGTGCTAAATTTTTTTAGATTGAACTCTTTAAAAACAAAAATGTGCTGTTGAGGAAAAATCCAAGACGGTGGAGAAAAATCAGGAGATTGCCTGAACTCTCCCCACTTTCCCTTAGAAACAAAAATAAATCAAGTCACTAAGCATATTTGGAAGTGACAAAACCTGCACAAAGATGAAATGAAACAATTTTCCAGCTTAAGAAAAGTTAGGACTTCAGGAAATATCTATCTCACTTAGATAAAAATGGAATCCAGCCCAGCACAAAATAGACAGTGTCCAGGCAAATCAGCAGGGGATTCTTAACCACAGCACAAATCAACAACTGAAGCTCTTCCATCTTGATACATCTGGTGACCTGTGAAACCTCCATCCTCATCACAGAAAGCAAACAACCAACCCTGAAACTCTGGCACAAAAGGAATGAGTAGGCTAGATTTCTCCAGCAGAGTGAACAAACTGCTAGCACCTGAGGTCCATGTACAGAAAGCCAATGACCAGTCCTCTGTATTCTAGCACAAGATGTTTGGGATAGTGACCCCTGTCTCTAGGAGCAGAGCTCAACTTTAAAGTCCATGAAAAAACTTAAAATGAACAAAAAGAAGGAGAAGAAACCAGGTGATAGAAAGTTACTATTACTACTGAGATCAAAACACAAAATCAGAAGAGGACAACAATGTAAAAATGACAAATGGGAAGTCTCAAAGAGGAATAAGAATTAGTCTCAAAGCCAAAAAGTCTTCTTGGACGAACTTGGAATATTAAAAAAATAATAATAAAAATAAACAAATAAGAGAGATAGGAGAAAACCTGAGAATAGAAATGAAAGTTATACAAGAGAGAGTCAACAAGGAAAAGGAGCCCCAAAATTGTCTGAATAAAACAATTCCTTAAAAGCTAGAATTGAGGGGGGCGGAGCCAAGATGGCGGAGAAGAAACACACGACTCTGTGAACGTCCTCACTCCCTCACAACCAATTAGATAAATTAAGCCTTTGAATAAGCCCAGTACTGATAGATACCACAAGGACTGGAAGCACGACTTACCAGCTGAAGAGAATCTGGAGTTTCAACAGAAAAGGTCAGTTCCCAGGGGAGGAAGAAGAGAGGCCAGCACAGATGGCTGGGTGCTAGCATACTCTGCCGATCGCGCTGGGAAGGGCTCTGGGATCAGAGAAGCCACTGAGATAAAGGAATCTGGCACAGGCTATTAGCTCTTCTCTGCTAATTATTTAGCAGTTCAGAAGGGAAATCTAAACACTTTAAAAATTCAGATAGATTAGATTTTCCCCGGATCCTGGGGGTGACTCAGCAGATCTTGGCACCAGGGGGTGTGGCCTCAGCTCCCACCTGAGAATAGTTAAGAGATTGACAAGTGGGTGGATACGGCCCAAGGCAACACACACTGCCTAGCTTAGCTGGAGGGAGTGGAACTCAGCTCCAGGAAGTCCCAGAGAAGCGGAAGCTTTGAACTAGGGACCGCAGTTTCTGGCAGACACTTCCAGTTTGAGCACAGGGGCTTTTCACGTCACCTGCTGCAGACATCCATGCCACACCGGGTCGCATAGGCTGGGCTTTGTGCTGCCTTTACTGTTCAGCGCCCTCGGGGCACAGCAGCGCTAATCACCTCTGAGGAACCTCCAGGGAGGGGGTGGGGAACTCTCTCCCAGAGCTCTATCTTAGCTCAGGCGCAGGAGCCGCTGCATCCATCCGGTCTGGGAGGAAGCTGGTAAAGAAGTAAATAAATAATTTCCTACCCCAGGGACAGACCCCAAAAGATTTTTTAAATATGAGCAAAAAAGCCAAAAAAAACATAGATTCCTTCTACACAGAGAAAGAACGGGTATCCAACCCCGAGGAAGTTAACAGCAGAGAGACAGCAGATAACAACCTAAAGGGGAACGATTCCTGCCCCCCATCACATAACTCTCTCCTAGAAGAAACTCTTAAAAAATTAAGGGAGTTTGAAGAAAAATGGGGAAAGGAAAGGGAAGCTATGATAGAGAATAACAACGTCCTGAAATTGGAGTTGGAAAAAAATAAAATAAAATAAAAAATAAAAAAAATAAAGAATTCACAGGAGATGCAGGGAAACAAAATTTATGAATTAGAAAAGGTTAAAAAAACACAGGAAAGTAGGATTTCTGAATTGGAAAAGATAAAAAAGTCTCAAGAAAATAGAATTTCTGAATTGGAAAAAGAAAATAATTCTCAAAAAAAAAATTAGGGAAATGGAAAAAAAATTCAATAGAGCAAAATAATTCATTTTAAAACGAAATTGGGCATTTACAAAAAGAACTAAAAACTGTGAAAGAAGAAAATAACTCCTTAAAAGTCAGGATGGAACAAATAGAAATGAATGATTCACAGAGAACCCAAGAATCAGTCAAACAAAACAAAAAAAAATGAGAAGCTGGAGAACAACGTCAAATATTTACTTGGAAAATCTATAGACCTGGAAAATAGATCTAGGAGAGATAATCTGCAGATCATTGGACTTCCAGAAAACTGTGACCAAAAAAAGAGCCTAGATTCTATTTTACAGGAAATTATCAAAGAGAACTGTCCAGAGATAATAGAAACAGAAGGGAAAGTAGATGTGGAAAGAATTCATCGAACTCCTTCTGAAATAGACCCTAAAAAAAGAACACCACGGAATATAATGGCTAAGCTGCAGAATTACCACACAAAGGAGAAAATCCTGCAAGCAGCTAGAAAAAAACAATTTAAATACCAAGGTGCCATAATAAGGGTCACCCAAGATCTGGCTGCCTCCACATTAAAAGATAGAAGGGCCTGGAACCTGATATTCCATAAGGCAAAAGATCAAGGACTGCAACCAAGAATGAACTACCCAGCTAAGTTTAGCATCTTTTTCCATGGAAGAAGATGGTCATTCAATGAAACAGAGGAATTCTATATGTTTCTAAGAAAAAAACCAGACTTAAACAAAAAATTTGATCTACATCCACAAGACTGAAGAGAAACAGAAAAAGGTACACAGAGAACTGTAACTCTGTTGTGGGTATATAAAAAGTACTCAAGGATAATTTGATTTTACTGATATAAAAGAAAAAAAGGGGGGTGTAGTAAAGGGAAGGAGGTCAGGTCAGAAAAAGGGGAAGGAATGATAAAAAGAGGGAAACTACATCCCAGGAAGAGGCATAGAAAATACACCATATCTGAGGGAACTTAGTGAGGGGGAGAATCATTGTGTGAATCTTACTCTCATCAGGAGAGGCTCAAAGAGTAAATAATTAACATATTTGTTTTTCAGAGAATTTTCTCTCACCTCATTAAAAGGGGGGAGAGGAAAAGGGAAAAGGAAAAGGAGAATAAGTGAAGGGACTTGGAGGGAGGGGGGAGGGATACTAAAAAAAAAAAAAAAAGAGGGAGGGTTGCGCGTCACAAGGGGGGTCTGTAAATTAAATATTGGGGAGGAGGATCAGGGGGGTCAAGGGAAAAAGCATAATCTGGGGATAATATGATGGCAGGAAATACAGAATTAGTAATTTTAACTGTAAATGTAAATGGGATGAACGATCCCATCAAACGGAGACGGATAGCAGATTGGATCAAAAAGCAGAACCCTACAATATGTTGTCTACAGGAAACACACTTAAAGCAGGGAGATACATACAGAGTAAAGGTAAAAGGTTGGAACAGAGCCTATTATGCTTCAGGTAAAGCCAAAAAAGCAGGGGTAGCTATCCTTATCTCAGATCAAGCAAAAGCAGAAGTAGATCTCGTTAAAAAAGATAAGGAAGGAAACTATATCCTGATGAAAGGTAGCATAAATAATGAAGCCATATCAATACTAAACATATATGCACCAAGTGGTATAGCATCTAACTTTCTAAAGGAAAAGTTAAGAGAATTGCAAGAAGAAATAGACAGTAAAACTATAATAGTGCGAGATCTCAACCTTGCACTCTCAGATTTAGACAAATCAAACCACAAAACAAACAAGAAAGAAATTTTAAAAAGTAAATAGAACATTAGAAAAACTAGGTATGATAGACCTTTGGAGAAAACTGAATGGCAATAGAAAGGAATATACTTTCTTCTCAGCAGTTCATGGATCCTATACAAAAATAGACCATATATTAGGACATAAAGATCTCAAAATTAAATGTAGGAAGGCAGAAATAATAAATGCCTTCTTCTCAGATCACAATGCAATAAAAGCTACATTCAGTAAAAAGTTAGGGGTAAATAGACCAAAAAGTAATTGGAAATTGAATAATCTCATCTTAAAGAATGACTGGGTGAAAGAGCAAATTATAGAAACAATTAACAATTTCACCCAAGATAATGACAATGATGAGACATCATACCAAAATCTTTGGGATGCAGCTAAAGCAGTAATAAGGGGAAATTTTATATCTTTAGAGGCTTATTTGAAGAAAATAGAGAAAGAGAAGATTAACGAATTGGGCTTACAACTTAAAAGGCTAGAAAAAGACCAAATTATAAACCCCCAACCAAAAATTAAACTTGAAATACAAAAATTAAAAGGAGAAATCAATAATATTGAAAGTAAAAAAACTATTGAATTAATAAATAAAACCAAGAGTTGGTTTTATGAAAAAGCCAATAAAATAGATAAACCTTTGGTAAATTTGATCAAAAAAAAGAAAGAGGAAAATCAAATTGATAGTCTTACAAATGAAAAGGGGGATCTTTCCACCAATGAAGAGGAAATTAGAGAAATAATAAGGAGTTACTTTGCCCAACTTTATGCCAATAAATTTGATAACTTAAGTGAAATGGATGACTTTCTCCAAAAATATAGACTCCCTAGATTAACAGAGGAGGAGATAAATTGCTTAAATAGTCCCATTTCAGAAAAAGAAATAGAACAAGCTATTAATCAACTCCCCAGGAAAAAATCCCCAGGGCCAGATGGATTCACATGTGAATTCTACCAAACATTTAAAGAACAATTAGCCCCAATGTTATATAAATTATTTGAAAAAATAGGGGATGAAGGAGTCCTACCAAACTCCTTTTATGACACAGACATGGTACTGATACCTAAACCTGGTAGATCGAAAACTGAGAAAGAAAATTATAGACCAATCTCCTTAATGAATATTGATGCTAAAATCTTAAATAAGATATTAGCAAAAAGACTTCAGAAAATCATCTCCAAGATAATATACTATGATCAAGTAGGATTTATTCCAGGAATGCAGGGCTGGTTTAATATTAGGAAAACTATTAATATAATTGACCATATTAATAATCAAATTAATAAGAACCATATGATCATCTCAATAGATGCAGAAAAAGCATTTGACAAAATCCAACATCCATTCCTACTAAAAACTCTTGAGAGTATAGGAATAAATGGATTATTCCTTAGAATAATCAGGAGTATATATTTAAGACCGTCAGTAAGCATAATATGCAATAGAAATAAACTGCAACCTTTCCCAGTAAGATCAGGAGTGAAACAAGGTTGCCCACTATCACCATTACTATTCAATATAGTACTAGAAACGCTAGCCTCAGCAATAAGAGCCGAGAAAGAGATTCAAGGAATTAGAGTAAGAAATGAGGAAATTAAACTATCACTTTTTGCAGATGACATGATGGTATACTTAGAGAACCCCAAAGACTCTGCTAAAAAGCTACTAGAAATAATTCAAAATTTCAGCAAAGTGGCAGGATACAAAATAAATCCACATAAATCCTCGGCATTTTTATATATCACTAACAAAATGCAACAGCAAGAGATACAAAGAGAAATTCCATTCCAAACAAATGTTGAGAGTATAAAATATTTGGGAATCCATCTACCAAAGAAAAGTCAGGAATTATATGAGAAAAATTACAAAACACTTGCCACAAAAATAAAATCAGATTTAAATAATTGGAAAGACATTCAGTGCTCTTGGATAGGCCGAGCGAATATAATAAAGATGACAATACTCCCCAAACTAATCTATTTATTTAGTGCTATACCAATCAGACTCCCAAGAAACTATTTTAATGACCTAGAAAAAATAACAACAAAATTCATATGGAAGAATAAAAGGTCAAGAATTGCAAGGGAACTAATGAAAAAAAACTCAGAGGAAGGTGGTCTAAGTGTACCTGATCTAAAGCTATATTATATAGCAGCAGTCACCAAAACCATTTGGTATTGGCTAAGAAATAGACCGGTAGATCAGTGGAACAGATTAGATACAAAGGACAAAAAAGGGTACATCTATAGCAACCTAATCTTTGACAAACCCAAAGATACCAACATTAGGGATAAAAATTCATTATTCGGAAAAAACTGTTGGGAAAACTGGAAATTAGTATGGCAGAAATTAGATATGGATCCACACTTAACACCATATACCAAGATAAGATCAAAATGGGTCCATGATTTAGGCATAAAGAGGGAGATAATAAATAGATTAGAGGAACAGAGGATAATCTACCTCTCAGACTTGTGGAGGAGGAAGGAATTTATGACCAGAGGAGAACTAGAGATCATTATTGATCACAAAATAGAAGATTTTGATTACATCAAACTAAAAAGTTTCTGTACAAATAATACTAATGCAAACAGGATTAGAAGGGAAGTAACAAATTGGGAAAATATTTTTAAAAACAAAGGTTCTGACAAAGGTCTCATTTCCAAAATATATAGAGAACTGACCCTAATTTATAAGAAACCGAACCATTCTCCAATTGATAAATGGTCAAAGGATATGAACAGACAATTCTCAGAGAAAGAAATTGAAACTATATCCACTCACATGAAAGAGTGTTCCAAATCACTATTGATCAGAGAAATGCAAATTAAGACAACTCTGAGATACCACTACACACCTGTCAGATTGGCTAAGATGACAGGAACAAATAATGATGAATGTTGGAGGGGATGTGGGAAAACTGGGACACTAATACATTGTTGGTGGAGTTGTGAAAGAATCTGGCCATTCTGGAGTGCAATTTGGAACTATGCCCAAAAAGTTATCAAACTGTGCATACCCTTTGACCCAGCATTGCTGTTATTGGGCTTATAGCCCAAAGAAATACTAAAGAGCAGAAAGGGACCTGTATGTGCCAAAATGTTTGTGGCAGCTCTTTTTGTAGTAGCTAGAATCTGGAAGATGAATGGATGTCCATCAATTGGAGAATAATTGGGTAAATTATGGTATATGAAGGTTATGGAATATTATTGCTCTGTAAGAAATGACCAGCAGGAGGAATACAGAGAGGCCTGGAGAGACTTAGATCAACTGATGCTGAGTGAAATGAGCAGAACCAGAAGATCACTGTACACTTCAACAACAATACTGTATGAGGATGTATTCTGATGGAAGTAGAAATCTTCAACATAAAGAAAAACCAACTCACTTCCAGTTGATCAATGATGGACAGAGGTAGCTACACCCAGAGAAGAAACACTGGGAAGTGAATGTAAATTGTTAGCACTAATATCTGTCTGCCCAGGTTACATGTACCTTCGGAATCTAAAGTTTATTGTGCAACAAGAAAATGATATTCACACACATGTATTGTATCTAGACTATATTGTAACACATGTAAAATGTATGGGATTGCCTGTCATCGGGGGAAGGGAATAGAGGGAGGGGGGGATAATTTGGAAAAATGAATACAAGGGATAATATTATAAAATATGTATATATAATAAAAAATTATTAATTAAAAAAAAAGCTAGAATTGACCAAATGAAAAGGAAGCATAAAAATCAACTGAAGAATACTATTACTTAAAAATTAGAATTGGAATGGAGGATTCTGGGAAGATGGTGGAGTAGGTCAATAAATTTCAAGCTTTCTAGATTTCCAACAGAAACAGAACAAATTTGTGTTTCAGTGAATATAGACTTATTTTAACATAAAAAAGAGTTGGGGCAGAACTGGCACAACCCAAAAAGACCTCAAGAAAGACTCTAGTCTTGGGATTAACCCATGTGAAGTGCAAATAATTCCAGGCTAGCTCCATAGAAACACCAAGTGGGGACCCCTGGGGTGAGCTGGATGTGGTTGGAGCCTCAGCAGGAACTGCAGAAACTTTCACCTCCCAAAGAGCTTGGAGTCTTCCAGACTGAGGGAGCTTCTGCTGATTAGTAATGCCAGGCCCAGCTGTGCTGCTGAGTTGTGGCCTGGGCAAGAAGGAACCAGCTTATCTGTGAGTGCAAAAGCCATGGGGCTGGCTGTGGGCACGTGCAGGAGGGTGGATCTCTTGATTTGAGGTTCTAAGTCAGCTCTCCACAGGAGAGCTGAAATGAAGTTGGAGACACCAAACCATATCCCAGGATTAGAGGTGCTTACATTAATACTTCTCATTAAAAAAAAAAAAGAACTTGCAAAGAAGAAAGAACCTAACAATAGAAACTATGGGGACAAAGAAGACCAGGGTTCATCTTCAGAGGAGGATAGTGAAGTAAAAAAAGCTTCTTCTGTAATCTTAAATGTTATGTTAAATGGCTCTATGGCCAGGGAGAATCTATAGAAGAAATCAAATGAGGGAGATTGAGGAAAAACTAAAGAAATAAAAATAAAAACCACTCCAAAAACTCAAGAATATTATGAAAAAAAAGCTAATCAACAAGAAAAGGAGATAGAGTCTTAAAGAAGAAAATATTTGTTTGAAATTTAGAATTGGGCAAGAGAAAGCCAGTGAAGCAATAAGAGACCCAGAAGGAAAAAAACAAAATATAAAGAATGAAAAAATGAAATAGAATGTGGAATATCTTATAAGAAAAACAAACATCTGGAGAACATATCAAGAAAAGAAAATACAAGAATAACTGGACTATCTGAAAGCTATGACCAGAAAGAGAATCTTGATACAATAATGAAAGAAATATGAGAAAATTGTCCTGGAGTGATAGAATATGAGAGGAAAGGAGAAATAGAAAAACAATTCACTGATCATTGCCTCAACAAGATTCTTTGTAGAAAACATAAGAATATTATTGCTAAATTTCAAAATCTGAGAAAATTTTGCAAAAAAGAAGGAAAAGAAACAATTCAAATATGCTGGAGCTACAATTAGAATTCTACAGGACTTAGCAGCAGCCACAATAAAAAACCATTGGTACTGCAATCATACCTACTAGCAATCAAATGAACTAGGGCTACAGCCAAAAATATATCCAGGAAAATATCAATAAAATTGAATGAAAAAAAAATGAACATTCAATTAATTTTAAGATTTTTAGGGTTTTCAATCTGAATTTAATAGAAAGTTTAACACATAAGAGCCAATATCCAAGATTAATTTCAAGGAACTTAAGATGTACAAATTGTTTATATTTTTCACATGGAAATGTTTACCATATGTTTAAGACTGACATCAGCAATTGGGTAGCTCAAAGGAAAGACTGGAGTAGAGTTAAGTCTGATCTGACTCTAAAAAGTAAAACTGTCCATGCAAAGGTAAAAATAATAATTATGTTATAAAAATGAAGTGCAGAGGAAGAATAGACATAGAGGTATTAGAGGGGAGGAGTGAGCTCATGGTTCTGAAAATCTACTCAGTGGTTAAATAGGCAACACAACATACATGCTATAAAAGGTAGAACACCCTTCAAAATCTGTAAAGAAATAAGGAGTGATGGGGAAAGGATATAAGATAAGGTGGGGTATAGAAGGATGTGTAAATTTATAACAACAGGATAAAGTGTGTAGATTAATGGGAAAACAAGATAAAATGGGGGGAAAGGATAGCATAAAATAAAGTGAAGGTACAGAAGGGTGTTTAGATTAATCAGAGTGGGATAAGATGTATAGATTAATGGGAATGGGATAAAGAGGGAAGGAAAGGTGAGGGGAGAACATAAGGAAGAGATACATAGGTGGAAGGAGATTAAGCAATAACAAGGTAAATTAAGAATAAGTAGAAGAGTTAGCTGGGATAGTAAATAAGATATACAGAAACAGTACCACAAGGATCAGGAATAGAATTTACTAGAGAAAAAATAATAATCATTGGAATTAGGCAAAGTCAAACATAAAGATTCAATCGAGAGAGACATTACATTATAAAGCATCCATATTATTATTGTTTTAGATTCATGTTTACATCTGGGTAAATGTATATATGTATGTGTGTGTGTATGACAGAGTGTATGTGTGTATGTCTGAGTAGCTGTAGATATATATGCATATAGTTCTATGTATGTATGTATGTATGTATATATATATATATATATATATGTGTGTGTGTGTGTGTGTGTGTGTGTGTGTGTGGATCTAGAGATGGGTATGAATGTATATGTTTGTGTCTGGATGTATATATATATGTATATATGCAAATATATGTATATGTATATATATGTACATATACGTACATATATATGTATATATATGTGTATATATGCATATATACATATATATGTATGCATATACATATATATGTATATGCATGCATGTATATATGTATATATATATATATATGGAAAGGCTGTGTGTATGTGTTTATGTGCACATGTGTGGGTATTTTTATAAATATATCTGTGCTTAACTATAGCCTGCTTGGGGGGGGGGGGTAGAGGAGAATGAAAGGAGAAAAAAGATTAAAGTAAAAAGGACTCATCAGATAATAAAAGAATAAGCTACAAGGAAGCAAAAGAAAGATGAACACTCATGAATATAATTTCCTCTATTATTATATATGTTTTTTTGAAATGGAAATTTGTTATTATATAATTTGAATCTTCCCTGATGTTCTGTTGGATATATGATGATGATTTGTTTTGTTTTGTTTTTAATTTTCCTTTTTTGTCTTTCTTTTTTCTATTCTGTTTTTTTCTTATTTATTTTTAATTTAATTAAAAAAGCACAAAAATATTAGAATTGGGTAAGTTGAAGCTAATAAATCTCCAAGATATTGAGAATTAGTAAAACAAAATAAAAAGACTGAAAAAAATAGAAAATGTAAAATATCTCAGTGGGAAAACAATTGACCCAGAAAATTGATGCAGAAGTAATCATTTAAGAATAATTGGGCCGCAAAAGGCACAATAAAAAAAAAAGGAGTCCCTACAACATCTTTCAAGAAATTATCAAAGAAAACTGCAGTGATATCCTGAATCATAGGATAAAATAATTACTGAAAGAATCCACTAATCACCTCCTAAAAGAGTTCCCAAAATGAAAACTTCATGGAATATTGTAATGAAATTCCAGGTCAAGGAGAAAATATTGAAAGCAGCCAGAAGGAAACAATGAAAATATTAAGGAGTCACAGTCAAGCTTACACATGATTTAGTAGCTGCTACATTAATGTATCAAAGGCTTGGAATATGATATTCTGAAAGGCAAGAAGTTTGAATTACAATCAAGAATTAATTAGTAAGCAAAATTGAACATAATCTTTAAGGGAAAAAGATGAAAATTTAATGAAATAGTGGACTTTTTTCTTTATTTTTCCCTTAATAGTATTTTTATAATTACATGTAAAGATAATTTTCACAGTAGTATATTATATTATTTTTGTAATTACATGTAAATTTAGTTTTAAACATTCATTTTTGTAAGATTTTGAGTTACTCCCTCCCAAACTTACCACCCCTTTTCCCAAGAAAGCAATCTGAAATAGGTTATACATGTACAATCATTTAAAATATATTTACATATTAATCAAAATGTGAAAGAAAAAAACAGACAAAAGCAAAAAATCATGAAAAAGAAAAAGTAAACAAACAAACAAAAAGATGAAAATAGTATACTTCCAAATGAATTGTCTCTATAGTTCTCTCTCTGGATATGGTCAGCGTTTTCCATCATGAATCTTTTGGAAATGTCTAATAATGATCATTGTACCAATGTTGCTGGTATAGTATACAATGTTCTCCTGGTTCTGCTCACTTCACTCAAAACAAGTTCCTATAAGTCTTTTGAGTTGTTCCTCTCCACCTCCCCCCAAATCAGCCTATTCATAATTTATTATAGAACAATAGTAATTCATTTTATTCATTTATTACAATTTGTTCAATCATTCTTCAATTAATGAACATCCCCTCAATTTTCAATTTATTTACCACCACAAAAGGAGATTCTACAAATATTTTTGTACGTATGGATCCTTTCCCTCCTGCCCTCTCCCCCCCTGCCTTTTTATGATCTCTTTGTGATACACACCTAATTGTTGGATCAAAAAGGTTATATACCCCTCTGACCATAATTCAAAATTGCTCCCCAGATTGGATAAATTTCACAACTTCATGAACAATGCATTAGTGCTTCCAATTTTCTCCAACATTTATTACTCCCTTTTCCTCATCTTAGCCAATCTAATAGGTATAAGGTGGTACCTCAGAGATGTTTTGATTTGTATTTCTCTTATCAATTCAGGACCTAGAGCATTATTATTTTATTATTTATTTTATTATTATTATTTCTTTAATTTCTTCATCTAAAAACTATTTTTTCCTTTGACCTTTAATCAATTGAGAAATGCCTTATTCTTATTTAAATTGATTCACTTCTCTTCAAATATACAAATGTTTGTTTTATTTTAGATAATTTTTTTTTAGCTTTTGGCTTTCCTTCTAATTTTGTTTGTGTTTGTTTTCTTCATGTATTTAAAAAAATTGATGTTATCAAAATGATCCATTTTGCATTTCACAATGTTTTTCTCTCTTATTTGGTCATAAATTCTCCCCTTCTCCTTATATCTGACAAGTAAACAATTTATTGTTCTCTTAGTTTGCTTATAGTATCACTCTATATCTAAATTGTGGACACATTAGTTTTTTTTTGTTTTCTCTTTTTAAAAAAATTATGAACACATTTTGATCTTATCTTGGTATGTGGTATCTTTCCCAGAAGGTTTGGTCAAATAGTGAGTTCTTATACTAGAAGCTATAGTATTAGTGTTTATTAAACAGTAGTTATAAGAATCATTTACTACTGTGTCTTGTGTAGCTAATTTATTCCACTGATCCACATTCTATTATTTAGCCAAATACTTTTGATGATTGGTGCTTTATGTTTTAAATGTTTTAAAACTGGTATGGTTAGACCCCTTTTTTTTGCATTTTTTATTAATTCCATTCATATTTTTTTCCTATTAGATGAATGCTTTTATGTTTTCTAGCTCTAAAAAATAATTTGTGGAGGTTGGTATGGTACTGAATAAGTAATTTTTTTATTGCAAACAATAACAATAATGTTGTTGTTTTTTAATTAATTTTATAATTATGACATTTTTTGACAATACATATGCATAGGTAATTTTTTTACAACATTATTTCTTGCACTCCCTTCTGTTCCAAGTTTTCCCCTCCTTCCCTCCACCCCCAGCCCTAGATGACAGGCATTCCTATACATATTAAATATGTTATAGTATATCCTAGATACAATACATGTGTGCAGAACCAATTTTTTTTGTTGTTGTTTCAGAAGGTTTTTACCTGGGAATAACCTGGGAAGAAAAACAAAAATGCAAACAGTTTACACTCATTTCCCAGTGTTCCTTCTCTGGGTGTAGCCGATTCTGTCCATCATTAATCAATTGGATCTGAGTTAAATCTTCTCTTTGTTCAAGATATCCACTTCCATCAGAATACATTCTCATACAGTATTGTTGTTGAAGTGTATAATGATCTCCTGGTTCTGCTCATTTCACTCAGCATCAGTTCATGTAAGTCTCTCCAAGCCTCTCTTTATTCCTCCTGCTGGTTATTTCTTACAGAATAATAATATTCCATAACATTCATATACCATAATTTATCCAACCATACTCCAATTGATGGGCATCCATTCATTTTCCAGTTTTTAGCCACTAAAAAAAGGCTGCCACAAACATTTTGGCATATACAGGTCCCTTTCCCTTCTTTGGTATTTCTTTGGGATATAAGCCCAGTAGTAGCACTGCTGGATCAAAGGGTATGCACAGTTTGATAACTTTTGGAGCATAATTCCAGATTACTCTCCAGAATGGGTGGATTCTTTCACAACTCCACCAACAATGCATCAGGGTCCCAGTTTTCCCACATCTCCTCCAACATTCATCATTATTTGTTCCTGTCATCTTAGCCAATCTGACAGGTGTGTAGTGGTATCTCAGAGTTGTCTTAATTTGCATTTCTCTGATCAGTAGTGATTTGGAACACTCTTTCATATGAGTGGAAATAGTTTCAATTTCATCATCTGAAAATTGTCTGTTCATATCCTTTGACCATTTATCAATTGGAGAATGGCTTGATTTCTTATAAATTAGAGTCAATTCTCTGTGTATTTTGGAGATGAGGCCTTTATCAGAACCTTTAACTGTAAAAATGTGTTCCCAATTTGTTACGTCCTTCTAATCTTGTTTGCATTAGTTTTGTTTGTACAAAAGCTTTTTAATTTGATGTAATCAAAATTTTCTATTCAATAATGATCTCTAGTTCTCCTTTGGTCACAAATTCCTTCCTCCTGCACAAGTCTGATAGGTAAACTATCCTAGTTCCGCTAATTTATTTATGATCTCATTCTTTATGGCTAAATCTTGGACCCATTTTGATCTTATCTTAGTATGTGGTGTTAAATGTGGGTCCATGCCTAGTTTCTGCCATACTAATTTCCAGTTTTCCCAGCAGTTTTTGGCAAATAATGAATTTTTATCCCAAAAGTTGGGATCTTTGGGTTTGTCAAACATTAGATTGCTATTTTTATTGACTATCTTGCCCTGTGAACCTAACCTATTCCACTGATCAACTAGTCTATTTCTTAGCCAATACCAAATGGTTTTTGTGACTGCTGCTTTATAATATAGTTCTAGATCAGGTACAGCTAGGCCACCTTCATTTGATTTTTTTTTTCCATTATTTCCCTTGAAATTCTCAACCTTTTGTTCTTCCATATGAATTTTGTTGTTATTTTTTCTAGGTCATTAAAATAGTTTCTTGGGAGTCTAATTGGTATAGCACTAAGTAAATAGATTAGTTTAGGGAGTATTGTCATCTTGATTATATTCGCTCGGCTTATCCAAGAGCACTTAATATTTTTCCAATTATTTAAATCTGACTTTATTTTTGTGGCAAGTGTTTTGTAATTTTGCTCATATAACTCCTGACTTTCCTTTAATAGATAGATTCCTAAATATTTTATACTATTGACAGTTATTTTGAATGGAATTTCTCTGTATCTCTTGCTGTTGGATTGTGTTGGTAATGTATAAAAATGCTGAGAATTTATGTGAATTTATTTTGTATCCTGCAACTTTGCTAAAGTTTTGAATTATTTCTAATAGCTTTTTAGCAGAATCTTTGGGGTTCTCTAATTATACCATCATATCATCTGCAAAGAGTTATAGTTTGGTTTCCTCATTATCTACTCTAATTACTTTAATCTGAATAAGTAAATTAATTTATGCAGAATTGTCATTTTTATTATGTTAGCTCTGTTTACTCTTGAACAATTGGTATTTTTCAAAAAGTTTAGATATAATTTTATTTGTGTGAAAAATGTTTTGTAATAATAAGAATAAATATTTTTAGGTGATTCTCCAGAATTCTCTAAATATACCATCATACCACCTGCAAAGACTGATAGTGTATTCTAATTCCTTCAATTTCTTTTTCTTCTCTTTTTACTAAAATAAACCTTTCTAGTACAAATATTGAACAACAGTGGTGTTCAATTCTGCTCTCATTTTGGATATTATTAGGAGTGATTCTAGGTAATTCTAGCATGAAATGATGCTTCTGATGATTTTAGATAGATGCTGCTTAATCATTTTAAACAACTCCACTTGTTCCTATGTTCCCCACTCTTTTAAATAGGAATAAATGATGTATATTGTCAAAAGCTATTTTCCATATCTATTAACATAATAATGTGATTTTGGCTATATATATATTTTTTCTTTTTTTTTATTTTGGCTATATTTTAATAGATATGGCAGATTATGCAGATAGTTTTCCTGATATTGAGCTACCCATGCATTCCTGGTGTATCACATTTGGCCATAGTGTGTCATCCTGATAATAAATTGCTATAATCTCTTTTCTAATACTTTATTTAAACTTTTTGTATCAATATTCATTAGAGAGATCCATCTATAATTTTTTTTTTCCTCTTTTTGGTTCTTCCTGGTTTAGGTACCAGAACACTATTTGCATCACAAAAATAATTTGTTTGGACTCCTTCTTTGCCTATTTATGCAAATAACATTGTATTATAATAAGTTGTTCCATAAATATTTAGTAGAATTCCCTTATAAACCTATCTGACTAGATATTTCTTTCTTAGGGAAATTATTAATGGCTTATTCACTTTTTCTGAAATAAAATTATTCAAGTATTTTCTTTCATTTTCTATTAATCTGGACAATTTATTCTTCCATTTAATTTAGCCAAATTTATTGGCATACAGATGAACTAGATACAAAAATTTTTAAATAAAATATTATTAAACTGATTACAGTATGGATGTTCATTATCCTAAAAATGTTAGTTTTAGCAATAAGAGAATGAAAAGAAATGAAAGAATTAGATTAGCCAAAGAAGAAATAAAATTATCACTCTGTAGAAGACACAATGGCATACTTAGAGAATCCTAGCTAAACAACTAAAAAGTATTTGAAATAATTAGCAACTTTTACTAAAGTTGCAAGATACAAAATAAACCCACACAAATCACCATCATTTTTATATATTACTTACTAACAAAACCCAACAGTCAGATATAAAAAGAAAAATTCCATTTAAAATAACTATTGCCAATATAAACTACTTGGAAGCATATTTGTCAAGATAAAACCCAGGAACCATACAGACACAATTGCAAAATACTTTTTACACAAATAAAATCAGATATAGATGTTGGAAAATATAAATTTCTCATGGGTAAGCCAAGTAAATATAATAAAAATGACAATTCTACCTAAATTAATTTACTTATTTAGTGCCATACCAAACTACGAAAAATTATTATTTTTTTAAGAGCTAGAAAACATAACATTCATTTGAAAATAAAAAAGGGTCAAGAATATCAAGAGAATTAAAGGGGGAAATGGAAAGGAAGGTGAGCTAGCTAAAAGTATGTTATAAAGTTGCAATCATCAAAACTATTTGGTATTGGCTAAGAAATGTTGTGGTGAATCAATGACATAGGCTGTGTACACAAGACACAGTAGTAAATGACTCAAATAATCTATTGTTTGATAAATACTAAGAATCTAGCTTCTGGGATAAGAACTCACTATTTGATTAACATTTCCGAGAAAACTAGAATATAGTATGGCAGAAACTAGGCGTAGACCAACATTTAAATATCATATATCAAGAAAAGGTCAAAATGGGAGCATAATTACACATAAAGTGTGATACCTTAAGCACATTAAACTAAGCAATAGTTTACTTATAAGATCTATAGAGAAAATAAGAATTTATGACCAAATAAGAGATAGGGAACATTATGAAATGCAAAATGAATAATTCTGATTACACAAAATTTAAAAAATTACACAAAGAAAACAAAGGTAAGTAAGATTAGAAGGAAAATAGAAAGTGGAAGATCATTTTTTTGCATTATTTCTAATAAAGATCTCATTTCAAAAAAATATAGAGAAGTGACTCAAATGTGTAAGAATACAAGTCATTCTCTATTTGATAAGTTCAAAAGATCTAAACAAGCAATCATCAGCTAAAAAAGTTAAAGTTATTTGTAATAATAATAAGAAAAATCTAAGTCTATATTGATTAAAGAAATACAAACTAAAATAGTTTTGAGGTACCATTTCATGTCTATCAGATTGGCTAAATTGACATAAAGGTAAATAATAAATTTTGGAGAGGACATGGTAAACTTGAACACTAATGCATGTTAGTAGAGCTGTGAATTCTGGAGATCAATTTGAAGCTATTCCCAAAAGACTGTAAAACTGCATGCTTTTGTATCCAGCAATACCACTACTAGGTCTATATTACAAAAAGATCATAAAAAAGAGGGAAAAGATCCACATGAAAAAGAACTATGGAGTCTGAATATAGACCAAAGTATACTATTTTCACTTGTTAAAAATCTTTCTTGTCATTTCCCCCCTTTTTTTCCTGATTCTTCATTCACAACATGACTAGTATGGAAATATGTTAAGCATGATTCTATATGCATTATCTTTATCAGATTACTTACTGTGTTGGTGTAGAAAGCTGAAAAAGAGCAAAGGAGAAAAATTTGTAACAGAAAATTTTATAAAAATGAGTGTTGAAAATTTTCTTTACATGTAATTAGAAAAAAAACAAAATATCATTAAATGCAAAAAATGCAGCATAACAATCCAACATCCTCAAGTAAATCTCTGATCTTACTGAGTCAAAATGATACAATTAGTGATATGTCTGCAGATGCTTTGTGATTTTTGTATTTGTTCATCCAAAATTTTGCCTCCAAACTTTGGTATGATGTGCAATAGGCTTTCATAAATATCTCTTGATATCCTGAAGGTTTCATTGGAACATTACTTGTCCTTCTTTCCACAACTTTCTTGCCTATATTCATTTTGTCATATAATTCTTTGATTGCAAGTCCCCCCTTTTTTAAATCTTGCTCATACTAACCAGATACCTTTCCATTGGCCTCTGTGAAATAGTTATCTTTAGTTTTTTTCCAAGTTAGTGGCATCCTCTTTCTTATTATCTTATAATAACCCTAGTAAAATAGGAATTAAGAGATGGGCCTTTGCTTTCATGGGAATGTTGGACTTGCTAAAAGAACTTTGAAACTTCCTGACAGCAATATAACTTACTCTCCTCTTTCTTTTTAATCTTAGGAACAATTAATTGTCTATCTCTATTATTTGTCATACACATATAATAAAAATGTATGTGTACTATACAAATATGCACTATTAAATTCAATAAACACTAAATACCTATGATGAACTGATGAGGAAGACATTACTAATAAAACTAATACAAGCAGAAAAAAAAAACTCTTTGTTACTGAGATTGTTATCTACTGAAGATAAGCATGTATGTGTATATATATATATATATATATATATGTATATATATATATATACATATATATATATATATACACATATATATATATATACATATATATATATATATATATATACATATATATATATATATATATATATATATATATATATATATATATATATATACTTATATACACACATGTGGATATCCACACCATATTTTTGGAAAACCTGAAGAAGGGGTCCATCTAAATATCTAAATACTTGTTGAAATTAAAATATTAAACCTTCTTCCAAATAGTCATCCCTGTGTGGATTGACACTTCAGAATTGTTTGAATGATTATGGATCTGTTCCTAGAGGCTCTGCAGTGTCCTAAGGATTGATGTGATCAATTCCATATCACCTAAAAATAGGATGACATGGTACAGCATATAAAGCACTGAAATTGGAGTCAGGGAAGACCTGTGTTTAAATGTGGCTTCAGACTTTATTAGCTCTGTAACCCTGAGTAAATGACTTAACCTTGGTGCTCTGTAAAATAAAGGATTTTAGTATGATGACCTTCAAAATCCTTTCTAGTTCTAAATCTATACTCTTTATGACTTTGCCATCCAAAAAGTTGACCTGGTCTCTGAGCTAGATATCTTCCTTCACTGAACTGGATATTTTTGATGAGTATACATCCCCCTGTTTTATAGATCACTTGATATTTGCTGTCCAAAGGAAAATGAACAAGATTATTTCAGTTGTTTCATCTTCTGAAGGAGTCTATATTTTCTTGATGCATGTTTGGGAGGAAGTGCAGTATAAAAATTACTTTTAAGCATGGCATAAACACAATAACACAATGAATTTAAATCTTAGCTTTTCCACTCAGATCATAGATTTATAGCTTGAGGGATTATGTGACATCATCTAGTCCAGTATTTTTATTTTGCAGATGAGGAAGCTGAGGTTGACAAGTTAAGTTGCTTCTTCAAAGTCATATAAGTATTAAGTAGAAGAGCAAGGTTTAATTTTGAGTTTCTCTGATAAGAGATTAACATACTTTGGATTATATCATGTTTTATGACCTTGGCCAAGTAACCTTACTTCTCTAAATCATAATTTTTCATCTATTAAGTAACAAAACAAAATAGATGACTCATAAAATCTTAGTTAAAGATTTGGGATTTAAATATAGCTCAAATAATAAATTTATAAATATAATTCAAAACATACATTCATAAATGTAGCTCAAATCACAAAATTTAGTGATCTTCTTATTACGAAGATGGTTTATAGAAAATAGAGAGCAATTGATACATCATAAAATATCTATGAAGGCATCACTCTACAAAATATAGTTATTTTGTGATGAAATAATTCATGTTCTTCAGTGTGTGGAGTGTTTTTGAGTGGGTTCAAATCTGTAAGCTTTATGAAACCATATATTTATGAATTCACAGAAATACATATATTTATATGTATGTGTATATGTTGTGTGTTGTGTCTGTATAATTTAAAGGTGTAGTAGATACAACTTTAAATATGATTTAGTGTTAGAAAAGCCTGGATTCAAATATTGCTACTTATATACATATCCTGAGATGAAAATGAAGTAACAGTCTCTCTTAATCTCAAGCAATTTTCTAAGACTGTAATTTATGAGTAGATTAGTATCTGCATTAATGAAACGCATAAATATAAATATAAAACATAAACAAAAATATAGCCCATTTATGTCTTTGTACACATATTTACAAGATGTTTGATAACTAATCACTCTATATGTAACCTTTGTTGGGGAATTCTCTCTCTGTTCTTTTTTTTTCTTATTTAGTATTATTCTGATTTCTAAAGGAATTATGCATATTTTCTAATATATTCTAAATAATTGCCTAAATGCAACAACTCTTTCACTGATTAATCAATAATATCAAAAGATTCTCCTCTATGTTAATTAGTAGTTAGTGTAAAAATAGGAATAGTACTATTTTTTATCAGAAACATTTGTCCATCTATCCCAGCACTGAATAAGGTTTTCTTGACTATATAATTTATAACAGTATAATGATCAATTAAACAAGGATAAAAAATTATTTATACTTAATCAGCTTTTAGAAAGATTTCAGATAAAGCTACTTTTAGCCCTCACTACAAATATTGACTTCTATTCTGGAAACACAGTCTTACCATTCAGGCTTCTCAGGATCCCAATTCAAGTCTTCGCTTTGTTTCTTCATAAGATAAAAGTTGTCTGATTCTCACAAAAAACAAATATTTTTGCTTCTTCCTATCCATCCACTCATAATCTCTCTCAAGAGAAGTAAAAGTTTTCCAAAGCAGACAAACTCCCAGAGTCAACATAGCTCCTTGAAGGATAAAAATTAAACTAATTGTTCAGGTTTTCATTGATATTTAAAGATACAATATCTATCTATCTATCTAAATATGTTAGTTTATCTATACACACATTCATGTGAATATATGTTATTCAGAGAAAGAGAAAATTAATTCTAGTAAATATGTATGTGTATGTATGTATAAAAACTATACAAAAAACTATAGTTTCTTTGGAAACCACAATTGAGACTGAGGTTTTCACACACACACATGCACACATATACACACACACAGTGTATGAACACATTATATAAATAGGCATGCATGTGTTTGTACACTCATATGATCAGTCATCAATAATTCATAATATCTTGGAGTTGATTAAAATAGATATTTTGGAAAGAATTTGTTATTTTTTTAAAATTAATTTTATAATTGTAACATTTTTTGACAGTACATAAGCATAGGTAATTTTTTACAATATTATCCCTTGTACTCCCTTCTGTTCCGAATTTTCCCCTCCTTCCCTCCACCTCCTTCCCTAGATGGCAGGCTTTTTTGGAAAGAATTTGAATGATAATAAAAAAAACTAAATATCTCAACTATAATTTTATAATGAGAAGTTAGAATTAAATTTGTTTGTTTCAAAGATGATTGGATGAATTTTTTAAAAAAAGCCACAACCAGTGAAAGGTTAAGGCCAGGATTACTATGGAATACAGAGACATAGGTATCAATTTTAAATGAAAATATCAGAATTTAAATTCCACCTTGCCAATATAATTCTTATATGACTGGATATTTCTTCTTTTTGAGGTTTAATTTCCTCAGTTAAACTTTGAAGGAAGCTAGAAAAAATGAGAAAAAAATGAAGAGAGCATTCCAGGGAAGGAAGACAGCTAACACAGAAGCATGGAGATAGGGAAGGAGCGTTGCTTCATCCTGTTTAAGGATAGTTGAATTGTTGTCTATGTAGGCATAAAATATAAGAAGATTGAAAAGGTAGAATAGAGATATGATTATGAGGTACTTTATACGCTAGATAAAAAATTTAACATTTGATTCAGAAGATAACATGGAGATCCTGATGTTTGTTGAGTAGGACCATGATAGTAGAATTGAATAACAAAGAGGTCAAGAAGGGGGCAGCTAGGTGGCACAGTGGAGCACCAGCCCTGAATTCGGGAGGACCCAAGTTCAAATCTGGTCTCAAACACTTAACACTTCCTAGCTGTGTGACCCTGGGCAAGTCACTTAACCCCAGCCTCAAAACAAACAAATAAACAAACAAACAAACAAACAAAAAAACAAAGAGGTCAAGAAGAATGAGACCTAGACAAGGACATTGAATTTGATGATTGAGGACACTTAATCTTGGAGAATGATGGCAATAAAAGTCATCACCTGTGAAAAGGTATATGACAACTGAGTAGATAATAAGGGAAATGGAACTATAGTTTTAAAAAGAATTTTGGCAGTTTAAATAGAAAGGTAAAACTAGAGCCGAATAGGGTAAAAAATTCCAAAGAAGCATTTTTTAAAGGATTGGAACACCTGAGCATATTTATAGACACATGTTGGAGTCAATATTTGATGGAAGAATAGCAGAGGACTTAAGAGTCGCAAGAAATTTTAGATACTATTTAGTTCAATCTCTACACAATATAAATAACAAAACTGACACTTGTAGATGTTATATGATCTTTTTAAAAACACTGGAAATGGTGTCCCATGCCTTGAACTCTTTGTTCCTAGGTATAAGTCATGATCATTGAGGTAATCACTCTCCACTGGTACAAGTTCTGTGAGGAGTCAGGAGGGATGGGAAATGGGGAATATATAGTAGCTTTGGTCTTTCCATGTTGTAGAGATGATTCTGAGATAAAAATAAAAGAGAATGAGTGATATTGTTGAGATATTTTGAGATACACAATGCCAAATCTGCTTAGTGGTGTGTAAGACTAAGTCACCTATCTGTATAAGAGTTTTTGCTGGAGACCCCAAGAGACAGGCAACACATCTTCAATATGTGTACTAGAGACTACACTGAGGTTTTGAATTTCAAAATAACTTCTTTAAGTTCAAATTTTTGTTCAAACAACATAATACTAAAAACTATGAAACTTAGGAGCATCTTGTTAAAATTGCAAAAGCTCAAACCATTCTCTCCCCTCACATCCATCTGGAGAAAACCTTACAAAAATAGCAAGTGTGGTGGGTATAAATTTTGTCTTTTATGAGTTAGGACCCAAATTCATATTTATCAATGTAAGTATTACATGTTTATGCATTTTAATCATCTTTAAAAAGCTACTTTATAGAGGAAGCAATAATAAATCATGCATTTAAGAAAAGCTAAAGTAACTTTGGGACGTTCAATGCCTGCAAACACATTCTTTATGCAGCCTTCATAAGGCTTCTTATGTTCTGAATATATTGCTTTTATGTCTTTAATTTTCTTTTTTTCCCTTTTATTTAAAATTTTTTAAATGATGTATACCAATAGAATATGAAGATACTTTCTTTGGCCAAATGTATTTTCAAATTTTTGTATCAAGCATTTTTAAAAGTTGAAAAGTAGAATTTTTGGCTCTGATCATTAGGCACAAACAAGCTATTTTATGAATACACTAAAAAGATTGATAATTTATATAATTCTCTCCATTTTCCATTGTATTTATAAAACATTTTTTCCTAATTCTTTTACTTACCTGTAGAAGCTGTTAAATATCAATGACAGATTCTGAGTAGCTGAGGTATTCCTAAAATGTAAGTCTTCTGAAAGCTATCTCATATGAATTACCTAATTTGGCTACATATCCACCCAGAATCATAGCTCACAGGCATCCTTTGATGTTCCTTTTACCAGATCAATCAGAGGACACATTAATTCAAAGCAAAAGACATTTACTTGGAAATAAAAAGCAAGGCAAATAAAAGTGGGTGAAATGAAGCAGACAGATTTTTAATACCCATTACTAAGATGATACTGGTGAATCAGCTTGAACTAACACCAGAGAACTGAATGTTAATTTTTTGATGTGAGCATTTACACCCCAGAAATAGACTAAACACTACAAATAAAAGCTTGATTAATCATCTGGTTGATTGTCTGGACTTAAAAAAGTTGTGGAGAAAATGTCAATGTAGATTAAACTTAGAAGTATGTCAGGCCCACTTTTTTATTTGATTTTTTTTTCTTCTGCAGTGCCCCATGTTAAACACTTATCAATACACACCCTAAGCTTTCCCCCATGTATGTATCTTGGGTATAAGAACATGAGAATGAGGTAAGTGCTGGTTTTTCCTGTTTCCACATTATACAGATAACAGAATCTGAGAAGTCACTTTAGCAGAGTTTCTTAATCTATGATTCCTGACCTTGTTTAAAAAATTACTGGCTTTCAATGAAATTGGCTTCTTTTATATTCCTATGTATATTTCCTGTGTATGTTTAAACATATTATTCTGTGAAGGATAAATAAGCTTAACAAGACTGCTTAAAGGGGTCCATGATGACAGAAAGACTAAATAGAACTAAAAAGTTCTAATAGGATATAGGAAAGTGATCATAGCATCTACCTCTGGATTAGTTGATCTCTGTATCTCTCTCTCTGTCTTTTTGTCTGTCTATCTATCTATCTATCTGTCTGTCTGTCTGTCTGTCTGTCTGTCTCTCTCTCTCTCTCTCTCACACACACACACACACACACACACACACACACACACACACACACACACACATGCACACATACACTATTGAAGGGGATATAGACAGCTTATCTTGTAGTGAACCTTGGCATTTCCTTGTTCTGGTTTCCATAGACAAAGTGCCGGTAAGCTCTATGGGCTCATGACTTCATCAATCAAGATGTATATTTGTGGGGTGGGGCTGAGGGGACCAGATCAAATTTATTTCACTTAACATTACAAGCTAGTGGAACAATGCTGCAATGTAAGAAATAAAAAGGAAATATCTCTTTCATATCTTTGTCTCCTTTCTTTGGCTACCATCTTTCTATTTTTTCTTTTGTGTTCTGGCTCTCATTTTAAAAATCTACCTCCTAGACTATTGGAGGCATTTTCATGATATACACCTATGCATGCTATCATAGGGCAGATGGGGTTTCCCTGGTCACAAAAGCTTCTGCAAATGTGGCAGAACTCTGGAGAGGTTTTTTCCTCTGAAATATTTTATATAAGGAATAAAGATTGACACTACTGATTGAATCATGATAGCATCCAATTATTTTTTTCTTTGATGGCAAAATTTCTTGAAAAGTTATCTCTAGTTTTTGGTTGGTAATGTGGTACAATGAATAGTTCACCAGATTTAAAGACAGAAAGCCTTGGTTTGAATTTTAGATCAAACACTCACTCACAAAAGTTACTTTATATCTCTGAACCTCAATTTCTTTATCTCTAAAATGGATATAAATACTATATTTGCTCTTTTACCTCAAAAATTGTAAATTGTTATTTATGAAATCCTATGAAATGTAATCTATTATTATACCTCATGCTGGTGCTTCACAGGATTGAAGACTGAAAGATCATAATGATTTTAAAGGTCTTCTAGCCCAATATAATTATTTTACAGATGCAAAAACTTAGATCCAAAGAATTTCAATAATTTGCTCAATGTCACATGGATAGTTCATGGCAGGGCTTTGGAATAAAATTTATGTTCTCTGAATCTAAATGTAGCATTTCCCCCCACCCCCACCCCATACTTCACCATGATGTCTCCTTTCTCATCCCTTGCAATCTAATACTATTATGGCAGGAGGTCACCAGTGTAGTACCAAGAGAACTATACTTGATCCTAAACTGTTTACCATTATTATCTGTGATTTACCTAGAGGCATAGATAATATACTCATTAAATATATGGATAATCACCTGCAAGTAATAGCACCCTAAATGACAGCCATGGTGGATAGAATACTGGACCTGAAGTCAGAAAGACCTAAATTAAAATCTGGCATTAGATACTTTTTTAGATATACAATACTGGAAAACTCATATTTTCCTCATTCTCTGCAAGGTACCTAATTGCACATTTGTTTTGAGGATTAAATGAGATAATAATCTTAAAGCACTTTATACAGCACATGGGCCATGTTACCATTTAGTCATTTTTTCAGTCATTTTCAACTCATTGTGACTTCTTTTGGTGTTTCCTTGGCAAAAATATTGGAGTGGTTTGTTATTTCCTCCTTCAGCTCATTTTATATATAAATAAACTGAGGCAAACAAGGTTAGATGAATTTGACCAGTGTCACTGGTCTCTGAGAAGGCCAAATTTGAATTCAGGAAGAGAAACTTCCTGAAAGCTGGCACTGTAACCAATATGCTACCTACCTGCTGATGGCACATAATAAGTCCTATATAAATGCTATTCTTTTCCTTTTCTTCTCTAGTTTTTTTGTTGCCTCATTTCCACTCACATGAACTATTTCAACATACCTTAACAGTCTATCCTTTCACTCTCTCTAGCTCTAATCTATTCTTCATACTAGAAACAGAGTAGCATATTATTTCTTTCCTCACAAATAATCTTGGTAGTATGTCATTTTTACTTTGAAAAATTGCTGTTTCACCAGTGGCCACTGAATCTTTGTCTGATATTTAGGGCTTTCTATGTTTCAATCTTCCTTTCCTAATATGAATTACTTTCCTCTATTTTATGATTATTTCAAGCTAGATCCTTGAGCAAAATCTGACTTTTCCTGCTTAGTTTCATTTTTCATTATATTTCCTAAGTGTAGAATGTTTTTGAGAATGTTTTGTCCACCCATACATATGATAAGTTTAGACCCATTCTTTAAAACCCAACTCCATATATCCTTTTCTTATCTTCCTGTTTCTATTAGTAAAGGTCTCCTACCTTGGATAACAATTTATTTTGTAATTCTCTAATACATGGACCAATTAAAAAATTGTTTAAGTGCTTTCTACATATCTTCATCATTTTCTAATCACTTTCTTCACTCTCAGCAGACCTGTCCTTTGTTAAGAAAGTATTAAAGATCTGTAAAAACAAACCAACAAATTGGCAAGTCTGTGCATGCCTCATTTTGCACCTATTGGAAGGAAAGTGGGAAGAATCTTTCTTGTTCCCCAAAGAAGTTTCCTAATGCAATTATCAGGGAGTATTATGCATTATTATTATCTATGTTTGTATCATTTTCTTACTCAATTTCAATTTCCATAAGGTTAGGAATCCTATATTATCCACAAATTTGTTTCCTCAAATTTCAAGCAAAGTGCTTCTTTGTAGGATCATTAAATGCTTCTTTAAAGCATGAATAAATTTCATGTATGAAATGAATGGACTCCTAATTCCTCTTGAAAAAGTTCAAGTTACAAAATAAATCCTAAGTTGCATTGTGGGCTAAATTTGCTCCTAAATGTAGCAGTCTAATTTTCCCTCTTTAGTTTCCTGGGTTACAGAACAAAAAACAATCTTATTCAACTATTTTAAAATTGTATTCTAAAAATTTAGAGCAAAAAGCATCTTACTCAATTCAAGAAAGTTGGAGAGCTATGATTCAGAGATCTAGAGTCCAGAGAAGCCTCCCTGTATTTCTGGAATTTCCTTTAATAAAGATACTAAAAAACTCTACTTATTGAGTTGAGAAAGCAATATGGAAAAAAGAAGTAGGATCATAGAAGTAATAGACCATTAGATCTAGAATCTAGAATATCTCAGTTCAAATCCAGCTCCCAATTGATTTTCCATCTGGTTCTGAGGAAGTCATCTGACTTTAAACTATCTCAATTTTCTCACCTGCAAAATGGTAATAATAATAATAATAATAATCATATCTATTCCCCAGGCTTGTTGTGAGAATAAAATAATTTACCATTTGTAAAGTGCTTTACAAGTCTTTAGGTACTATCCTAGTATTAACATTATTATTGTTTTTATTTATGTTACTGATTGTATTATATTGGATAAAGAGAAGAAAATTTAAATTGAGAATATGGCAAAGAATTTGGTTTTAAATATTAGCTTTCCTACTTTACTTGTGTGATTTTAGGCAAACCACTTTCCCTTTCTAGGTTTTAGATCTATCATTTGTAAAATGAGACAGTTGCACTAAATCTCCAAGACCCTCTGATACAGCTCTAAATGTAGGGTATTCTCTATTCAAGTTCACACTCCTCTTTCCCTCTGATCTTTCTGTCTTAAATATGTCTTCCAATTTCCAAATCCTGTAATCAAGGAAATATTCAGAGATCCAAAAGAAAAAAAAAGTTGTGTGTGTATGTTTTTTAAAGAGTATCTGTAGTTAAGTGACTTAGAAAATAAAATTCTGACTTATCAATTGTCTATCTTTGCCAGCAATGCCAATAGCCTTTCTCATTATATTAAATCAGGAAGGGGTATTTTTTTAAATGACAAATGTTATTCTTTTCAAATGGAAATTTATTTCATTTTGATCTTTCTTTCTTCCTTTCTTCCTTTCTTTCTTTCTTTCTTTCTTTCTTTCTTTCTTTCTTTCTTTCTTTCTTTCTTTCTTTCTTTCTTTCTTTCTTTCTTTCTTTCTTTCTTTCTTTCTTTCTTTCTTTCTCTTTTATTTTTGTTTTATTTTTAAAAAGTTTCTTACTTCAACCCTGGCAACATTATCCTTACCTGAAAATGAATGTTGATTAAAATGGATTTTCTATCATTTGTACAGGGAAGACACGATACATAATTGGTTGTGAAATTTAAGCAAGAATTGTGTGTAAATTGATTCCTTAAAGAGAAATGTGCTTGTTTAAGGTCACTGCTTTATTCATGCATCATTTATTACCCCTGGTAACACTATATTACTTTTTCAAAGTTATTTCAAAGCCAGAAGCCAATAAGGAGGAAGGCTCAAGTTGATCAAGCATATACCTTATTAGCATTCTTACAGGCTTTTTTAAAGGAAGTTTCACTAAATGAATTCACCAGGGAGTCTTCTGTGCATGGATCAGTTTCTCTACAAATCTTTTGCTTTAAGATTTGGAATTATGAATGTGCAACCAATAGACATTTCCCAAAGATTGATTTTATTCTGATTTCAATATACTAATTTATTTCACTGGGTTTTATGCAAAATCAGCTCCTATATATTGTAAGCAATATCATCCTTGGGTTTTAAAATACAGAGTGACTGACAGACCCATGCCTAAAGTATAACTATAATGCAGAGAGATTCAGAAGTCAATATGGAAATTACCTCAACTATGAATTATTGGAACCAATTTATATACACACAAACTGCATAGTAATATTAGCAAAAATGAAATACCTTAATAGATTCTAAAATTATCATTAAAAATATTCCCGGGTGGTTTGCACAAGCAGTTATTAGACTCCTGTTGCTTTTAGACTTGAGGAACTTTGGTATTTCTATTTCTGAGGTAGGTTAAAAAATTCTTTCAGAAGCTAGAACATAGAATCTCTCATATGAAAATAATTTGAGTTTTGCTATTTTATATTGCAATCAGCTCAAAGATGTGGCACATGAAGGTCCAGTGGCTAAGTTTAGATTGTATCAGAATCAGTTGGACTTTCTCAGAAAAATAAATGATAAATAGGTTAAGCCCAAGTGAATCACTTAACCTCTCTAATGCTCAATTAACTTGCCTTTAAAATAAGATTAACAATACACATAGTACCTATTTTACAAGATTTTTGTAACAAAAAAAATGGAGAAAAAAATAAAAACAAAGTTCCAGATAAATGTGAATTGTTGGTGTTGTCATAACATCATATAATTTTGTTCTCATCTTTACTTTCAATGGGACATAAAGAGAAATAATCCCAAGATGACTTACTATTCTGTGATGATTCTTTTTATTTTTTAAAATTTTAAAAAATTTTTTATTAATTTTATAATTATAACATTTTTTGACAGTACATATGCATAGGTAATTTTTTACAACATTATCCCTTGTACTCCTTTCTGTTCCAAATTTTTCCTCTTCTTCCCTCCATCCCCTCCCCTAGATGGCAGGCATTCTCATACATATTAAATATGTTATAGTATATCCTAGGTACAATACATATGTGCAGAACCAAATTTTGTTGTTGTTGTTGTTGCAAAGGAAGAATTAGATTCAGAAGGTAAAAATAAACCTGGGAAGAAAAGCAAAAAATGCTAAAAGTTTACACTCATTTCCCAGTGTTCCTTTTCTGGGTGTAGCTGATTCTGTCCATCATTGATCAATTGGAATTGGATTAGCTCTTCTCTATGTTGAAGATATCAGGGACTTCCCTCCAAGATGGCGGCATGGAAACAGACAGCTGCTTGAGCTCCGCGTTTTCTCTCAGGACTTAATTCATGACAAGCCTCAGAGTTAATGCTTGACCAGAAAAAAACCCCGCAAATAATCACTAACAGAAGACATCCTTGAAATTCACCAGGCAATGTCTGTATTTACTTGGGGGAGGGTTGAACAGACTGGGATCAGACTGAGGGCAGGCAGCGAGAGTGAGACAGGCAGCTCACACAGCTCAGACCGGAGGGGGGAGGGATATGATCTTTTCTGTTTCTGAGAAAAGACTTTTACCCCAGTGTGAATGTTCCATCTTGGCAGCAAGCCAGGAGCAGCAGAGAAGGTGTAAACACTGGAGGTGAAGAATAAAACTCCGGAAAGCTAGCATCTCGGAATCCAGCCACCCTCACCCCCACAAGCGTTCTCAGAGTCTCAGAACGCAGATGTAGCACAGCCATCACTGTCCTGTTAGTGCCTTGCTGCTGTCTCACTCAATCTGTAGAGGAAGCCCAGTAACACCATCCAGCTCCATCCCCCCCAGAAACAGACCAATTGTTTCTCTTGTCAATTTGTTTTCTTCCATTCCCGCTCTGACAAAATGAACAAAAAATTCAAAAGGGCTCTAACCATTGACAGCTTCTGTATGGAGAGAGAGCAGACTTCAAATACTGAGGAGACTAAAAGCAGATTGTCTCCAGAGGAATCCCCTAAGGGGATATGATCTGCTCCTCAATACAAAAGAACCTCATAGAGGAAATCAAAAAGGCCCTCACAAGAGAGCTAGAAGAGAAATGGGAAAAGGAAAGGGAAGCTTGGCAAGAGAGCCTGGAGAAGTCATTCCACATATTTAAAGACAGAGTAGATAAAGAAAACAAATCATTGAGAAACAAAATTAGTGAATTGGAAAAGGTAAACAACTCCAAGGAAAACAGGATTAGTGAATTGGAAAAGGAAAACAGCTCTCTAAAAAATAAAATGGATGAAATAGAAAAAAAATTCCATAGAAGAAAAAAACTCACTTAAAAACACAATTGGACAATTACAAAAAGATATTAAAAATGGAAGAAAATACATCATTGAAAATTAGAATTGAACAAGTAGAAATGAATGACTCAAGGAGAAACCAAGAAGTAATCAAGCAAAACCAGGAAAATGAAACAATTGAAAAGAATGTCAAGTACCTTATTGGAAAGACAACAGACCTGGAAAACAGATCCAGGAGAGACAATTTGAGAATAATTGTACTCCCTGAAAAATGTGAGGAAAAAAAGAGCCTGGAGACTATTTTCCAGGAAATTATCAAAGAGAACTGCCCAGACGTTTTGGAAACAGAGGGTAAAATAGACATTGAAAAAATTCATCGATCATCTACTGAAAGGGACCCTAAAATCAAAACGCCAAGAAATATAGTGGCCAAGTTCAAGAACCATCAGACGAAGGAAAAAATATTGGAAGCTGCTAGAAAAAAGCAATTCAGATATGGAGGAGCCACAATAAGGATAACCCAGGATCTAGCAGTGTCCACATTAAAAGAACGAAGGGCCTGGAACATGATATTCCGAAAGGCTAAGGAACTTGGTATGCAGCCAAGAATAACTTACCCAGCAAAAATGAGTATCGTTTTCCAGGGAAGAAGATGGACATTTAATGAAATAAATGAATTCCATCTATTCTCGATGAAAAAACCAGACCTACACAAAATGTTTGATCTTCCTTTACAGACTGAGAGAGACAGTAGCAAGGCACTAGCAGGTCAGCAATGGCTACCCTGTGTCTGCGCTCTGAGGCTCTAAGAAAGTGCTGAGTCACTCTGGATGGGGGTGGGGATGGCTGGGTCTGGAGAGACACTAGCTTTCCAGGTTTTATTTTTCACCTCCAGTGTTTACACCTTCTCTGCTACTCCTGGCTTGTTGTCAAAACGGAATATCCACACTGGGTTAAAGGTTGTTTTGCAGAAATGGAAAAGATCGCACCCCTACCTTCTCATGTCTGAGCAGTGTGAGCTGCCTGCCTTGCTCTGGCTTCTTGCCCACAGGCTGTGCCCAGTCTGTTCGTCCCCTCCCCTGAGCAAACACAGACCTTCTCTGGCGAATTTCAAGGATAGCTTCTGTTGGTTATTATTTGTGGGTTTCTTTTCCGGTCAAGCATTAACTCCAAGGTTTGTCATGAAGTAAATCCTGAGAGAAAATGTGGAGCTCAAGCAGCTCTGTGCCTCCTCTCCGTCCTCTTGGCCCAGATCTCAATTATTCTTTTTAAAAAACACACACACATACATATGTAATTGAATAAAAGTATTAGGATACAGAATTATCTTCTGGAAAATTCTTAAAGAGTCAGCACAGTAGCTGTGTTAGAATATATCTTTATATCCAATGAGGTTTTAATTTCTTCTGCTACATTTCTATATAGTTAATATCTCATTATACATGAATTAAAATCTTTGAATGTGTGATATAGCAGCAACTACTGAAAATTTCCTTCTTAACTATTTTTGGATAAATGTTTTGCCTGGCTAATTATGGGCAATAATTTTATTTGAATATTACAGTTCTCATATGGTTTATCTTTTGAATCTTCAAGGATAATATGTTTTCCCACAGTATTTTACATAGTTTATAGCCATTATTTCTTACATTGTAACAATATTTCATAACATTTGTGTACCAAAATTTAATTTTATATTCTCCAGTCAAGGCATTCATACAAATCATTGCTAAAAGAAGAAAAAAAGTGATGGTGTGAAAATTGTATATTGGAACCTTTCTTTCAGTTTTTGACCTTAGTGGGGTATATGCCTAAAAGAAGGATCTTCTAAATCAAAAGTCAGTTTCTTAGTATAATTTAAAATTGATTTCTAGAATGTGTGAATCAATTAACAGCTCCATCAATAGTCTTTTTTTGTTGCCAATTTGTCAATTCTTCTTATTATTAGACAGAACAATATTTATGTAGTTGTCAAGAGATGAAAACTTTACTTATATCCCTTAACCAAATATTGGTTCAGGAATGACTTTCTATGTGAAATATATATATTTACTTCTCTACATTTCTAAAGACTTAATTCTGTTTCATCTCCAATCCTATATAGCACCATTTCATCAAGTTTTTTGCACAAGCTCAGTGCACATCATATTTGTGCACCTGAAATGCCTTATAATATTTTATTATATTTATGTTCCTAATTTAACTGTTCACCAGTTGTTAAAACTTGAGGCAACTTCCAGGTTTTTTGTTTGTTTTTGCCATCAGATATGATACTGCTGTTGAAATATTTGATTTAGTTATTGTCCTTTATATTACTGTAAGTATATTCTCAACATTATAATTATTTGGTCATAATATGATTGTTTTTTATAACTTTTATTGTATATTACTATTCTCTTTCCCAAAAGTCTTCCCAAAAAGACTCTTCAAGTTTACAATTCCACCAATAATAATTGATTTTACTTGAATGAATATACTTGCTTCTTTATTCTTCTTTATTCTATTATTATTGTATTATTACATTTTGGTACTTTAATTTTTGAAATGTGATGCCAGCTCATCTTTGTCAGTTTGAAAGCTGGCACATACCTCAAAGAATTTAGCACTATGTTTGCTACGTAATAAGAGTTTAATAAATGTTTATTGACTTTAATTTACAGTTCTTTGATATTTTTATGGTCAATATTTTTTTCAAGTGATCAAGTGTTTCTTCTTTTGAAAACTGTTTATATATTTAGTCATGAATTCATCATATATTATAGTTATCAAGGTTTTATGTGTCATGCATCTTTTCCAAAAATATTTTTCTTATTTTAGTAAATTCAGTTATTTTGTTTTCATTTACATATATGTATAATTTTAATATAATGAAGAATACAATTTTCCAATAGTGCTTATCATTTTCTGAAATGAAGTAAATTTATCTTCAATATGCAACTGACAATAAACGATTCTTTCCATTTACTTACTTTCTCAGGGAAATTGTTTTTATATCTGAGTTTCTCAACCACCTAAAATTCACTGTGGTATTTAGTGCAATAGTTAGTTTCAGATTCCTTTTGAGGTTTCTCATTTATGTTTGACTTAAAAGATTTTTCATCCCTGAAAATCCTATTGCAATCTACTTCCATGCCATGAAATCTGCTCTTCCAAATAATATATTCAAAGATATACTCAATATATTATATACTCCCTATATGTAGAAATATAATATATATTCAATGTTTTACATTCAGTGTAATTCAACATATTCAAAAATATAATATTTTCAAAATCCTGAAATAATGTGGACTGAATGAGCAGAATCAAAAGAACATTGTATACAGTAACAATAATATTGAATTAAAAATCCTTTAAGTAAATAAGACATTTGGACTACTATAAAAACTCAAATTAACTACAAATGACATGAAAGAAGTTACTACCTGTATAATGAGAAAGAATTGACAAAAATATGTATATATAGAATTATTTTAGATAGATAGATATACATATATTTATGTATAATGGAAGCCATCTTTTTAAATTAAAGCTTTTTTATTTTGAAAACATATGCATAGATAATTTTCAACATTCATCCCTGCAAAAACTTGTGTTCTAATTTTTCTCATTCCTTCCCCTATCCCGTCTCCAAGATGGCAATATGTTAAACAGGTTTAATTCTTCTATACATATTTCCACAATTATCATGCTGCTCAAGAAAAATCAACTCAAATAGAAAAACATTAAGAAAGAAAACAAAATGCAAACAAACAAACAAACAAAAAGAATGAAAACACTATGTTGTGACCCATACTCAGTTCCCACAGTCTTTTCTCTGGCTGCAGATGGCTATCTTCATCATAAGACTATTGGAACTGGCTTGAATTATCTCATTGTTGAAAAGAGCTATCAGAATTGATCATTGTATAATCTTGCTGTTGCCATATATAGTAATCTCTCCTGGTTCTGCTCATCTCACTTAGGATCAGTTTGTGTGAGTTTTTCTAGGCCTTTATGAAACAATCTTACTGATCATTTCTTATAGAACAATAATATACCATAACATTCTCATAATGGTAGCCATTTCTAAAGCAGAAAGAGTGAGAAATGGCAGAAAAAAATTTACATGATAACTATTATATATTTAAAAGGAAGAATATGTTGTACACAATAGATCTGGAGTTTCACGTACAATTATCTTTTTATGATGCTATGTCATGGAAATTCTTGTTTTAGTCCATGAATAAAAATTGAATAAATATTTACAAACAAATAACATATTCAAAATCCAAATAACTTTCAAGTGTGAATCAGAAACAATTTTGTGTCCAACTTTTCATGTTTCTTGCAGTTTAAAAATCAGTGACTCCAGTCTGGCCAAAGGATATATTCTCCTTCCATAGATCCCTTTAATAAAGTTGATGAAAAATTTTTTGTGTTTTATTTCAAGCATTGAGAATTAAGATAGTCTTAACATAATCTATTAGTGTTTCCTATTTTTCTAATATCAACATCTTATTCTTTTCCACAAATGCACAAAGGAACAGGTAAAATGTAGAATAATATATGTGATCAAAACATAATGAATTGCAAATACTAATTTTTTTTCAAAATCTAAACAACTCTAATAGAATATTACAGCAACATTTCCTCTAGTTCCATAAAATCAGTTCAGTTGAACCAAGTGAACATATCAATCACATCAATATCTATTGTTAAGAAATAAAAGTAAAACTAAAAGAAGTATATCATTTGAGTAATAAAACCAAAGAATTGTCTTTTCTCATTAAAAATTCATTTAAAAAATCTTCCCAAATTGAATTTGATTAGATTATTTTCGCTCTATGTATTATTAAAAGATATGCTTTAGAATAAATGTATCCTCAACATAATTCTTAATGTTTTAAATATATCACAAAATTGCTTGGATCTAAAATGTTTTCTTATAACAAACCTTTGAATGTAATTGCCTCTAAATTAAATGAAATTAGAAAGAAAAAAGATTAAGCCCAGGTAGATTGCAATAAAATAAGAAACAAAGGAGTTGTTTAGATAGATATGTTTGATATTCTGCTGATCTACCACTTAATGAATTGCTCAGAGACAGAAACTATATAAAAATGACAATTGGCAAGAAATGCATAACTACTGTTCAGCTGCAACCAAAAATAACTTCTCCCTTTAAAAGGAATACAATTTCCAAGAAAATATAAAAACCCTGACCTGTTCTGAATGAACCTGTTTATATAAATCATCTCCATTCTTTAAGAAACAGGAATTTCTTTCATATCTGTTGTTAGGTCTTTAAAAATTAGCGATGGCTTCTGCATATAGTTTGTACAAAATTCAAGAGATCCCTAGGGAGAACTTTGTTTCAATCCCTGGTTTTCTGACCTGCAAAGATAAGACCATTACCATTGTACTAAATTGTCTGCTTAGTTTTCTTGCTGATTTTTTGTTTATTGTGTTGTGAGTTTTTTTTTCCCAACATCAGGATAAAAGATATACCTGAATCAAAAATTTTTTTTTTAATTTTTATTTTATTTTATAATTATAACATTTTTTTGACAGTACATATGCATGGGTAATTTTTTTACAACATTATCCCTTGCACTTACTTCTATTCAGATTTTTTCCCTTCCTCCCCCAACCCCCTCCCCCAGATGGCAAGCAGTCTTATATATGTTAAATATATTACAGTATATTCTAGATACAATATATGTGTGTAGAACCGAATTTTTTGTTGCACAGGAAGAATTGGATTCAGAAGGTAAAAATAACAGTTTACATTCATTTCCCAGTGTTCCTTTTCTGGATGTAGCTGGTTCTGTCCATCATTAATCAATTGGAATTGGATTAGCTCTTCTCTATGTTGAAGAAATCCACTTCCATCAGCATACATCCTCGTACAGTATCATTGTTGAAGTGTATAATGATCTTCTGGTTCTGCTCGTTTCGCTCAGCATCAGTTGATGTAAGTCTCTCCAAGCCTCTCTGTATTTCTCCTGTTGGTCATTTCTTATAGAACAATAATATTCCATAACATTCATATACCATAGTTTACCCAACCATTCTCCAATTGATGGACATCCATTCATCTTCCAGCTTCTAGCCACTATGAAAAGGGCTACCACAAACATTTTGGCACATACAGGACCCTTTCCCTTCTTTAGTAGTTCCTTGGGGTATAAGCCCAGTAGTAGTATGGCTGGGTGAAAGGGTATGCACATTTTGATAACTTTTGGGGCATAATTCCAGATTGCTCTCCAGAATGGTTGGATTCTTTCACAACTCCACCAACAATGCAACAGTGTCCCAGTTTTCCCACAGCCCCTCCAATATTCATTGTTATTTGTTCCTGTCATCTTAGCCAATCTGACAGGTGTGTAATGATACCTCAGAGTTGTCTTAATTTGCATTTCTCTGATCAATAGTGATTTGGAACACTCTTTCATATGAGTGGAAATAGTTTTAATTTCATCATCTGAAAATTGTCTGTTCATATCCTTTGACCATTTATCAATTGGAGAATGGCTTGATTTCTTATAAATTAAAGTCAATTCTCTGTATATTTTGGAGATGAGGCCTTTATCAGAACCTTTAACTGTAAAAATGTTTTCCCAATTTGTTACTTCCCTTCTAATCTCGTTTGCATTAGTTTTGTTTGTGCAGAAACTTTTTAATTTGGTGTAATCAAAATGTTCTATTTTGTGATCAATAATGGTCTCTAGTTCTCCCTTGGACACAAACTCCTTCCTCCTCCACAAGTCTGAGAGGTAAACCATCCCATGTTCCTCCGATTTATTTATGATTTCGTTCTTTATGCCTAAATCTTGGACCCATTTTGATCTAATCTTAGTATGTGGTGTTAAATGTGGGTCCATGCCTAGTTTCTGCCATACTAATTTCCAGTTTTCCCAGCAGTTTTTGTCAAATAATGAATTCTTATCCCAAAATTTGGGATCTTTGGGTTTGTCAAAGATTAGATTGCTATTTTTATTCACTATCTTGCCCTGTGAACCTAACCTATGCCACTGATCAACTAGTCTATTTCTTAGCCAATACCAAATGGTTTTGGTGACTGTTGCTTTATAATATAGCTTTAAATCAGGTACACTTAGACCACCTTCCTCTGACTTTTTTTTCATTAGTTCCCTTGCAATTCTCGACCTTTTATTCTTCCATATGAATTTTGTTGTTATTTTTTCTAGGTCATTAAAATAGTTTCTTGGGAGTCTGATTGGTATAGCACTAAATAAATAGATTAGTTTGGGGAGTATTGTCATCTTTATTATATTCGCTCGGCCTATCCAAGAACACTGAATGTCTTTCCAATTATTTAAATCTGACTTTATTTTTGTGGCAAGTGTTTTGTAATTTTGCTCATATAATTCCTGACTCTCCTTTGGTAGATATATTCCCAAATATTTGATACTATCGACTGTTATTTTGAATGGAATTTCTCTTTGTATCTCTTGCTGTTGGATTGTGTTGGTAATGTATAAAAATCCTGAGGATTTATGTGGATTTATTTTGTATCCTGCGACTTTGCTAAAATTCTGAATTATTTCTAATAGCTTTTTAGCAGAGTCTTTGGGGTTCTCTAAGTATACCATCATGTCATCTGCGAAAAGTGACAATTTGATTTCTTCATTTCCTACTCTAATTCCTTGGATCTCTTTCTCAGCTCTTATTGCCAAGGCTAGAGTTTCTAGTACTATATTGAATAGTAATGGTGATAGTGGGCAACCTTGTTTCACTCCTGATCTTACAGGGAAAGGTTCTAGTTTATCACCATTACATATGATGTTTACTGAAGGTTTTAAATATATGCTCCTTATTATTTTAAGGAATAGTCCATTTATTCCTATACTCTCAAGCGTTTTTAGTAGGAATGGATGTTGGATTTTATCAAATGCCTTTTCTGCATCTATTGAGATGATCATATGGTTTTTATTAATTTGATTATTAATATGGTCAATTATACTAATAGTTTTCCTAATATTAAACCAGCCCTGCATTCCTGGTATAAATCCCACTTGGTCATAGTGTATTATCCTGGGGATGATTTTATGAAGTCTATTTGCTAATATCTTATTTAAGATTTTAGCATCAATATTCATTAAGGAAATTGGTCTATAGTTTTCTTTCTCAATTTTCGATCTACCTGGTTTAGGTATCAGTACCATGTCTGTGTCATAGAAGGAATTTGGTAGGACTCCTTCAATCCCTATTTTTTCAAATAGTTTACATAGCATTGGAGTTAGTTGTTCTTTAAATGTTTGGTAGAATTCACCTGTAAATCCATCTGGTCCTGGGGACTTTTTCTTAGGAAGTTGGTTAATAGCTTGGTCTATTTCTTTTTCTGAGATGGGACTATTTAGACTACTTACTTCTTCCTCTGTTAATCTGGGCAAGCTATATTTTTGAAGGTATTCTTCCATTTCATTTAAGTTATCGAATTTATCAGCATAAAGTTGAGCAAAGTAGCTCCTAACTATTGTTCTAATTTCCTCTTCATTAGTGGTGAGTTCACCCTTTTCATTTTCAAGACTATCAATTTGCTTTTTCTCTTTCCTTTTTTTAATCAGGTTTACTAAGGGTTTGTCTATTTTGTTGGTTTTTTCATAAAACCAACTCTTAGTTTTATTAATTAATTCAATAGTTTTTTTACTTTCAATTTTATTAATCTCACCTTTTATTTTTTGAATTTCAAGTTTTGTGTTTGTCTGGGGGTTTTTAATTTGTTCCTTTTCTAGCAATTTTAGTTGTAAGCCCAATTCGTTGGCCCTCTCTTTCTCTATTTTATGCAAGTAGGCCTGTAGAGATATAAAACTTCCCCTTATTACTGCTTTGGCTGTATCCCACACATTTTGGTATGATGTCTCATTATTGTCATTTTCTTGGGTGAAGTTATTAATTATGTCTATGATTTGCTGTTTTACCCATTCATTCTTTAGTATAAGATTATTTAGTTTCCAATTATTTTTTGGTCTATTTTCCCCTGGCTTTTTATTAAATGTTATTTTGATTGCATTATGGTCTGAAAAGGATGCATTTACTATTTCTGCCTTACTGCATTTGATTTTGAGGTTTTTATGCCCTAGTATATGATCAATTTTTGTATAGGTTCCATGAACTGCTGAGAAGAAAGTATATTCCTTTCTGTCTCCATTTAGCTTTCGCCAAAGATCTATCATATCAAACTTTTCTAGTATTCTATTTACCTCTTTGACTTCTTTCTTATTTATTTTGTGGTTTGATTTATCTAATTCTGAGAGTGCAAGGTTGAGATCTCTGAATCAAATTTGTAAAAAAAGTAAGAATCATTCCCCAATTGATAAATGAGCAAAAGATATGAATAATTTTCAAATGAAGTAATTAGACCTCTCCTGTAAATTGGAGAAATTATTAATTAAAACAATTCTGAAATAAATGACAAATGTTAGAGAGGATGTGTTTGGGGGGAAAGAAGAAACATTAATGCACTATTGGTGAAGTTATGAACTGAATTAAAAATTTAGTAGAACAATTTGAAATTATGCCCAAAATCATACATACCTTTTCACCTAGCAATACTTCTACTAGGTCAGAATGCCAAAAGAAAAAACAAAACAAAATAAAAAGAGAATGACCTATTTGTACAAAAACATTTGTACCAACATTTTTTTCCCCTAGTAACAAATCACTGGAAATTAAGGGGATGCCCATCATTTGGGGAATGGCTGGCAAAACTGTGTTTTATGATTATGATAAAATATTATTGTGCTAAAAGAAATAATGAGGATGCTTTGAGGTAGACCTGATAAAACTTCCATGAGCTGATGTAAAGTGAAATGAACTGTGTACAAAATATTAGCAATATTGTAAGATGATCAGCTTAAATGACAAAACTATTTTCAATACTACAGTGAACCGAGACAACTCTGAAAGACTTAAGATGAAAAATACTATCCACACCCAGAGAAAGAAGGGGTAGTGTCTCAATACAATTTGAAACATCTATAAAAAGGGGGAAAAATAAAATCTTAGCTTTCAGACTTGTGAGGTTATGGCCAGGGTTGTAAATATACATTTTTTAGGATTGCTGGCTTCAGACCTATGCTCAAATCAAATCAACAAACATTTATTATTTATTCACTTGATATTTGCTAGTTACTGAGCTAAGCACTGCAGACACAAATGGAAGCCAAAAAAAAAAATAGTCCAAGCCATCAAGGAACTAACATTTTTAAAATAAAGCTTTTATATTTTCAAAACATCTGCATAAATAATTTTCAACATTCACCTTTGCAAAACCTTGTGTTCCAAATTTTTCCCTCACTTCCATCCCTTCATTCCCTCCCCTAGATGGAAAGTAATCCAATATGTCTTAAACATACAATTATTTTACATATATTTCCACAATGATCATGTTACACTGGAAAAATCAGTTCAAAAAGAAAAAAAATTAAAAAGAAAACAAAATACAAACAAACAACAAAAAAATGAAAATACTTTGTTGTGATCTACATTCAATTCCCACAGTCCTCTCTTAGAATATAAATGGCTCTCATCATCACAGGACCATTGGAACTGACTGAATCACCTCATTGTTGACAAAAGTTACATCCATCAGAATTGATCATCATATGGAAGTGGATATCTTCAACATAAAGAAGGTCTAACTCACTTCCAGTTGATCAATGATGGACAGAAACAACTACACCCAGAGAAGGAACACTGGGAATTGAATGTCAACTGTTATCATTATTGTCTTTCTACCCAGGTTACTTGTACCTTCAGAATCCAATTCTTCATGTGTAATAAGAAAATTGGATTTACACACATATATTGTATCTAGGTTATACTGTAGCACATGTAAAATGTATGGGATTGCCTGTCATCTAGGGGAGGGAGTAGAGGGAGAGAGGGGAAAATTTGGAAAAAAAAGTATACAAGGGATAATGTTATAAAAAAAATTACTCATGCATATGTACTGTCAAAAATTTTTTTATAATTATAAAATTAATTAAAAAAAAGAATTGATCATCATATGACCTTATTGTTGCTGTGTACAATGTTCTCTTGGTTCTATTCACTTCACTTAGTATCATCAGTTCATGTAGGTCTCTCTAGGCCTTTCTGAAATCATCCTGCTAATCATTTCTTATAGAACAATGATATTTCATTAAATTCATATACCATAACTTATTCAGTCATTCCCCAACTAATGGGGATCCACTCAGTTTCCAAGGGAACTTACATTCTAATGAAGAAAGATGACACATAAAAGGGAGGTGAAAAGAAGATCAGGAAGATAGCAACTGGGAGATTAGGTAGCAAGGTGAGAAGAGAAAGTAATATAGATATCTTGGGTCCTTCCTTAAAATGGAAGGTAATGCTCAGAGAAACAAATATAAATAAAAAGCAGAATATAGTTTCTAGGAAACCTGGACTTTTCCTGCCAAGCTTATTTTCTTGTGGCGATGTGCTTATAACTTGTATTACTAAAGAGTATTTCGATTGAGAATAGGGGTGAGAATGGGAGAGAAATACTCTCATCTTTTCTTGAGTGCTAGAGCAGTCCTAAAAGAAAGGAGTTAAGCAGTTCTTCTCATTTTCTCTTAAGATACAGTAAGTCGATAGTTCTGATGCAATAAGATGGCCAATTATTTTTGTTGCCAACTGTCATCACTGAAGATGACTCCAGAGTATCTAATGCCATTTATGCAAAGTTTATGTCTTTTTCCCCAAAAGCCAGAGTTCATGACCCAAAGAAAGGGAGCATAACACATGTTCATTTCTATTGGAGGTGTCTAAACTAAAGTTATAGGTGATTGCATTGATGGCCTCATTTTCTGATGATGCTGAATAAGAGAAGTGTGATTGTAACACAATTCAAAAAAAGTTGAAAATGCTAGAAAGAATAGATTTCTGCAGTTTGTAGTTAGGTTTACAACTAATGTTTCAAGTGGAAATGTAGGCTTTTTATATTTCTCTTTGAACTTACCAGAGACTAATGATGAACTGAGGACATACATCCCATGCAGAAGCACTCAGTGAAATTATATTTGTTTTATTATCAGGCAAAAGTCTCAATGTGGGTCATCATGGGTAAAACAGTTCCATTCTCTGAGTCATAAATATATGTCTAAAATTGTGACTAAATTAAGTATCCATTAGATTTTAATAACATGAATCTTGCCTCACATTGAAGTAGTTTTCTTATATTGTCCTAGGTATTTGTAATATGCTTAATAGTGACATTTGAAGCTTTAATCCTTTCTGATCATCCACATCATTGGAGCCTCTAGGTGCAATAGGAAAGAGATTTTTGGTACAAAGTATTTGATGGATCCTGCAGGAACAAAAGTCTGAATCTCAGAGCTATAGATATGCATTCCTGTTTTCCTACCCTAGACTCTACATATTGTAGTCAGGGCAAGCAGCGCAAAGCTCATCTTCAAGTGATGGGGAGAGTAGGAATCTGACCCATGGTAGTGTTGGTAGGGAAGAAGCATTAACATAAAGTCCCTAATGGGAAGACTGCATGGAGGATAGAGGAACAAGGGGCAGATCAGGAAGTGACAGAAATCCATTGTGCCAATATCTTGTAATTTCTTGAAGAGCAACAAGTGCTATCAGTCCCCTAAAATTAGAATCCTTGATCAAGGATCAGGTCACCCTGATCTAATTACTGTGACTGATGCTATAGATATTACTTGCTCGTCTTGTAATCAAACTACTCACTAATTTAATGGTTAGGGAGATAACTTATTACAAATTGTAGATATTTAATAAGACATAAAGAAATAAGAAATAAAAATGGCACTAAAAACTTTAGGATCTATTGTTATATAAATATGGGTATGTCCCTCAATAATGTAGATATAATTATTTCGTGCCCTTTTTTTGTATTCCCAATGCCTAACACAATGCCTTGCTCACATTAAATGCTTATTCTGAATGGCAACATTTCTTTATTTTAGTAAACAATTTTTTAAAGTTACTTTTTAATTTAATAGAAAATAGAAAGATAAAAACAACAACAACAACAACAACAACAACATAAGCAGGACATTGTCATGTGTCAGCAGAATGTCAGGGAGGACTGAACATATAACAATGAATTTCCAGTTCATGAAAGGATATGTAATAGTAAAAGAAATCATATTCATGAATCATCATCTTTTGTTTACTTCCTTATAGATTATTTTTATGTTCTCTGCTGTGTACTTTTTTTTTTTTACTATGTCCTTTTCCCCCCTGCCCCCATTCATTGTTCCCACCTTCCCCAAGCAGGCTACAGTTAACCATGGCTATATTTAATAGATACACATATATATACACACACATGCCCACATACAAATGCACACACATATATATGTATCTACATTCACACTTATCCATAGACCCACTCACATATAAATATATCTATATGCACTCATACATAGAGCAACATGCAAGCATATCTACATATACTCAAACATATATACATATACACACATTTACCCATTTGTAAACATGCATCTAAAACAACATTACTATGGCTAACATATGATGTAAATTTCTTTCTTAATTGAATCTTCAAGCTTGACTCTGTCTAAGATCAATGACTACTAGTTGTATTTTTTTCTAATAAATTCAACTTCTTATCTATGCCATGATGTTTATGCTCATCTCTTTTTTCCTATCTCTGCAAAGTCTTCTACTTTAATTCTGCTTCTTAACTTGACTTGCTATTAACTTCCCCCAATCCATGCATCCTTCCCTTATCTTCTTCTTTGCATTTCCTTCTGCTTTTCCCTTCCCTTTATTTCATAATTGATTTTGGAGGGGGCTATACCCTTCATGTATATATATGTAACATTGCCTATTTAACCCATTCATGATGCAATCCTGAACTATGACCCACTTTCCCTCTAATGCCTCTGTGTCTATTCTTCCTCTAAATCTCATTTGTAGAAATCTTTCCTTTGAGCTACCCAATTTCTGAGTACCCAATTCCAATTTTTTAAAATTATTATCTGAAAAAAATCAAGGAATGGTTCATGTTTTGATGATGATACCCTTTCAATATAGCTATGTTGTTAAAATGACAAATGTCTTTCTCCAAACTGGAGAATCCCCCAACTTTTAATGCTTAGTAGTACATAACAATGCTTTTTCAGCTAGTGATCCTGTCTTCAGCAAAGTCTTCACCCAACCACACTAGTTTGGCACTCTTGAGAAATAGTGTTATTTACAATAGTGATATGGAAGGTATTCTTCCCCCTAATCATGCCATTATTAAAGCCATTGTAAAGAATAAATTAAAAGTATATATTGGTGAGATATACACACAATGCATACATGTGTATGTATTTAAGTGTTGTGAAACAGAATATTACTATAGTCCCTGAAGAATTGAAATTGGGAATTAACCAAAGGGCAATGGAAAGGGTCATGACATTTGTCAGTAAAGTGTAAATACAATAGAAACAAGGGATTAGGTAATAGACACATTTTAAAGCATGCAAGCAAAATAATGTATAAGAAAAAAATTGTTACATGATAAAAACAAGGGATGTCTGATGACAAAATGATATGTTTCACTGTATCCTTATATTGTCAAGAAAAAAACTAGGAAACCTTTAGAATGTGGTGTTGGCACCTGCCTGTGGCAGACTTATGAAACAATGGACAAGAGTCACAAAGGATTGTTTAAGCATGAATGAGTGACAATTTGCATCACTTGAAGAAGTCTCTGTCTGGGTGAGATCACAGATCCATTTGAGCAAATATGTGTATGAATTACTTTTGTTCTGATAAAGTAATCAGTTAACATTTTCTTAAATGCCTACTATGTGCTAGACACTGTCCTAAGTACTGGGGATACAAATACAAGGAAAAGACAATCTCTAACCAAAAGAAACTTATAATTTAATGGAGGAGACAATATGAGAGAAAATAGAAACAAAGCAAGCTATATAATGAATATATAGGAAATAATTAACAAAGGGAAGGCACTGGAATTCAGAGGGGCTAAAGAAGGCTTCCTGTAGAAAATGAAAATAACCAAATTATGATAAGACTATCAATAAGTAGGAAGGAACAGAAATTATAATATGTTCCTCTGAAAAGTATTACTGCCTCCAGTTGTAATTACCTTCTGGAACTGGAAAATGAAGCTGGCTGCAACCCGGAACACATTTAACTAAAAGCCAGTAGAATCAGTTAATTGGTTCGATGAGAATATTACCACTGTCAGCTTCTATTGGCATTTCCAGCCAAACAGCACATTTAAGACTATTGTACTAATAGATAGCACTGATGGAACTTGCAGTTTATTAAAATTCCATCTTGCAAAATTTGGCTTTTTTAATTTATTGAAAGCAATATCTATCCATGCTAATACTTATTATTCATGTTTCCCTCTCAAGAAATGTGAGAAAATATTTCAGAGTACCATGTTTTATAGCAGACTGATACCTTTGTCTACTCTTTTTCTGCCTGAGATAATTTTTGCAAAATAAATTATTCATCCTTGACTTAAATCCTCTAATGCCTTGATATACCAGGAAGGTATCTCTGATTTCTCAAAATCTTTTACAACTGAATGAAATTTCTTGGATGTTACAGAAACCTGGAATGGGTTTAAATAAATGACTGGAAAGTCAGAGGAAGGTGGTCTAAGTGTACCTGATCTAAAGCTATATTATATAGCAGCAGTCACCAAAACCATTTGGTACTGGCTAAGAAATAGAACGGTAGATCAGTGGAACAGATTAGATACAAAGGACAAAAAAGGGTACATCTATAGCAATCTAATCTTTGACAAACCCAAAGATACCAACATTAGGGACAAAAATTCATTATTCGGAAGAAATTGTTGGGAAAACTGGAAATTAGTATGGCAGAAATTAGATATGGATCCACACTTAACACCATATACCAAGATAAGATCAAAATGGGTCCATGATTTAGGCATAAAGAATGAGATCATAAATAGATTAGAGGAACAGAGAATAGTCTACCTCTCAGACCTGTGGAGGAGGAAGGAATTTATTATGACCAGAGGAGAATTAGAGATCATTATTGATCACAAAATAGAAGATTTTGATTACATCAAATTAAAAAGTTTCTGTACAAACAATACTAATGCAAACAAGATTAGAATGGAAGTAACAAATTGGGAAAATATTTTTAAAAGTAAAGGTTCTGACAAAGGTCTCATTTCCAAAATATATAGAGAACTGACCCTGATTTATAGGAAACCAAACCATTCTCCAATTGATAAATGGTCAAGGGATATGAACAGACAATTCTCAGATGATGAAATTGAAACTATTTCCACTCATATGAAAGAGTGTTCCAAATCACTATTGATCAGAGAAATGCAAATTAAGACAACTCTGAGATACCACTACACACCTGTCAGATTGGCTAAGATGACAGGAACAAATAATGATGAATGTTGGAGGGGATGTGGGAAAACTGGGACACTGATACATTGTTGGTGGAGCTGTGAAAGAATCCAGCCATTCTGGAGAGCAATTTGGAATTATGCCCAAAAAGTTGTCAAACTGTGCATACCCTTTGACCCAGCATTGCTGTTATTGGGATTATGTCCCAAAGAAATACTAAAGAGTGGAAAGGGACCTGCATGTGCCAAAATGTTTGTGGCAGCTCTTTTTGTAGTAGCTAGAAACTGGAAGTTGAATGGATGTCCATCAATTGGAGAATGGTTGGGTAAATTGTGGTATATGAAGGTTATGGAATATTATTGCTCTATAAGAAATGACCAGCAGGAGGAATACAGAGAGGCTTGGAGAGACTTAAATCAACTGTTGCTGAGTGAAATGAGCAGAACCAGAAGATCACTATACACTTCAACAACAATACTGTATGAGGATGTATTCTGATGGAAGTGGAAATCTTCAACATAAAGAAGATCCAACTCACTTCCAGTTGATCAATGATGGACAGAAATAACTACACCCAGAGAAGGAACACTGGGAAGCGAATGTAAATTGTTAGCACTACTGTCTATCTACCCAGGTTACTTATACCTTCGGAAGCTAATAATTAATGTGCAACAAGAAAATGGTATTTACACACATATCTAGGTTATATTGTATCTAGGTTATATTGTAACACATGTAAAATGTATGGGATTACCTGCCATTGGGGGGAGGGAGTGGAGGGAGGGAGGGGATAATTTGGAAAAATGAATAAGAAAAAAATAAAATAAAAAAAAATAAAAAAATAAATGACTGGGAGAAAACCATGCCCTTCAACTATCTCTCTTCCACTGATGAGCCATACTAGCTAAGACCAAAGGTGTTCATCACCATGGTTACCACAAATTGATGAATTGTGCAGGTCAATCCACTCATAAAGAATGATAAAGAGAAGGAACATGGCTATACATGAAAAACATCCCTCTTGAAAATACTCTGATCAGTTCCTTATAGAAAGTTTTACACTGAGAATTTAGTTGTAAAAAACAGTGATTAGAACCTCACCTTTATTTGATTTTGATTTCTTTTAATGTGATGCATAAAAATGAGGAATATGACATGAATGAAAGTAAGAATCTTCAGATCTTCTCTGGTTGTATCAGGTTCTACTCCAAATCTTCTTGATTTTTCACCAATTTATGTTCAACCTGAGGTGAAAATTTGTTCTATTTGTGGGGGAGATCTGGAGAGCTTGAAATTACAGCCTACTCCACTATCTTCCCAGAATCTTCCCCTTAGTATATATTTAAAAGGAATAGCAAGTTGTACATAAAATATTTATAGTTTTATGTGCAATCATCTTTTTTATTATACTATGTCATAGAAGTGCTTGTTTTATTTCACAAATTAAAAATTATTATTTTTTTTTAAAGAAAGGGTGGGGAAAAGGTGTAGTTCAAAAAGCTTAAGGGGAAAAAAAGATAATATTTGGAACAACCAATGTGGAGAGTAGGATAGATAATCAATCTGGAAGTTAAAAAAAAATTGCCCTGACACAGTGGAGGCCCAATTGATATTAGATAACAAAAAAAACTAAATGTTATTAGTATGGGGATGGTAGGAATAATTTGGACTTGGGGCTTGACAATACATGAAGCAGAGGACAAAAAAACAAAGGATTTTAAAATTGAGGATAGGGTAACATTGAATTTGTTTAACATGGTGTCAAGATAGGGAAGTGAGAATACTGTAACAAAAGTAGATTACTACTGAAAAAATTGTAAAAAGTATAGGAATTGGAAAGAGATTGTAGAGGGAACAAAAAATAATTATAAGAAGAATGGACATAAGAGAATGGAATGATAAGAGACAGTGACTGGATAAAGTATGTTCAAAATTCTTGATAAAGAAATTAAAGTAAGTGTGTATGATGGCAAGATTAAGGAAGCTGAAAAAGTAGAGGTGGGAGCAGGTGGGAGCCATCTAAATCAGAGGGAGGTGGAGATGATATTAATGAGATAGTACCAGAAATGATATGATCTCGAATGTTGATGAGATTACTAAAGAATAATGGAGAAGTACAAAGAAATGCAATTAGGGAAGAATTGAAAATATACCTTATCTGGGCACCCTGTCTAAATGGAGCTTCCTGTAAGGAATTCCCCTATTCTTCCTCCAATTAGGGGAGCTCAAGGGAGTAAAAGGAACTAATGAGAGAGGTGAAGATAGAGTACATTTCAAGAAAGAAGATGGAGCAAGAATCTCAATCTAGCAGAACTCTGACTATATTAGAGAGAAATAATATATAAGACTGCAAATATAGATTGAGGTCAGATTGTGAAGTGTTTTAAATACTAAATACAAGGGTTTATATTTGATTTAAGAAATAAAAAGGTGCTGTGGAATTTATTAAGCAGGGTGGTAACATAATTTGAAATACACTTTAGGAAATTCACTTTAGCAGCTGTGAAAGATTAGGGAATGCATTGGAGTGGGAAGATATTTGTTGCAGGGAAACCAATAAGAAAGTATTTCATTAGACCAGGTAAGATGAGAGAAGGCTCTAAACTAGAGTAGTAGCAGTGTGACCCAGGTTCACAAGAAATGTCTGTGAGATAGAAATGACAAATTTTGGCAATTGATTAGATATGTAATGTCAGTGAGAGTTAAAACCCAAGAATGACACTGAAGTCATAAGCTTGAGTGACTGAAAGGAGCATGGTAGTTTTTCTTGCCAGTCATAAGGAAATCCATTTCAAATTTTTATAATGAGTTACCACATTACTAAATATTTAAAAAATCCTCCTAGTTGTCAATAACTCATATTTGTCTAATATTTTTTTAAAAACCATAATTGTCAATAACTCATATTTGTCTAGTACATTGTACTAGTACAAAATACTTTACATATATTATCTCATTCAATAATTTCAATGATATGGTTGATACTAGTGAGATTATCATCCCTATTTTGTTTGTGGAAACTGAAGCTCAAAGTAGGTGACACTTGTTAAAGATCATGTGATAAAAATGGTAGAATTTGGACCCAAAATCAGGTCTGTTGAGTGTAAGTTGAGTGTTGCATAATATTGTTTGTTTTAAGTCCCAAAATCTAATCTCATTGTGAAAAATTGAAGAAAAAAGAGGCAATGCTAGAAATGCCTTCTTTTTCATCTATTCAGTAGCAATTATTGTCATAGACAAGCAATGACTAAGTTTATCAATCATATTAGCTTCCTAGAATTTAGAGAGCACTTTTTTATGTTGAATATATTGATGATGCATCCAATAAAGTCCTATTTAAATACCTCATCACTGTGAGTAGGTGATCCTGGACATCCAAGTTTTTATCTAGTGGAGTGTAAGACTTGCCTGGTTCTCCCAAGTCAGACAGTCTAAGAAGATAGGGTTGCTGAAGGTCTGTAAATTTGTCTCTCAAGGAGCAGTGCAGCTCAATTTAGAGATGCTCATCACTAAAGGTAGTCACCATGTCATGGTTTTGGGTCAATGCCCTGTTGTTGGTCACAATTAGTCCTGCAGACTATCTTTTATAGCAGAAGTATCAAACAAATACCTGAACAGGCTGAAGCAAAGTAAAATATAATTGGAAAATATTTAACAAAATTGATCAAAATACAATGGAATATAGATAATGTTAATATATGATTTTTAAAAATTATGCATGATATAGTGATCCTGCTTTCTATTTGAAATTGCTACCACTATTCTACAGCATGGATGATTCACAATCTATATTGGTGGAAGGGTGGCTCAATCCAGGGATGTTTTAAATTTGTTAAAAGTATTGAGATGTATATAGTCAAAGCAGATCATAACAGTATATTCAAGTTCATGGCCACAGTAATAAAAAAAATTAGTTATATAAAAATCAATGATTATAGCTTTCTGTAAATGTACTTATGTGTTCATTAATATTGGGAACTCCTAGTGGAGAAACTTCTACCAAGGCAGATCAGTGCTTTCATGAAAACTTTTAGGGACTACCTGTGGTCAATGATAGATTAATTGATCCATTCAAGGCCAATTTGTGTCAGAAGCAATGCTTGAACTTGCAGGTCTTCCTGAGTATGAAACCAGCCCCAAATTTACTCCATTTGTGGTATTGAAATCAAATAGCAATGATGCCTACTAAACTGTGCATAAGGATACCTGCTTACTGAAAAAAATCACATATTAACACTGTCTATGTTTTATGATATTTTGTTAAATATTTTGCATTTTTATTTTAGTCTGGATCAAGAAGCAGATTACAGGCAGCTTCATGCTTAACACCTTTGTACTATACTATACTGACTCTTCTGCTTTCTTAAGTCCAGTGGAAAAAAGATTCTCAGTAACAAAGAGCATTACAGGGTTTCATTTTTTGTTTGTTTGTTTTGTTTGTTTTTAAGAATGCTTTTCCCTCCCTAGCTTAGGTTGGAAATGTATGAGCTAGTCAGAGTTGGTCCCATTGTAATTAATACAGAAATTTTGACTTGCTACATTTTTCTAATCTCAGTTTGTTTCTCCATAGATAACCTGGTGATACAACCTCACCACAATGGAGCTTGATCAAATATCCCTATCACTGGAAATTGATCAAATTACTGCAGATTTTAATTTGGCTGCCAATATATTTTGCCTTATTGAAGCCCTGTTATGGTCCAGAACTCTGACCTTGAAACAAGGATTTTTGCATGATGAAATTAGTGGAATTGATAAAGACAATAATTGACTAGTTTAGCATGGTGATTAATAGTTCTCTAAGTTCAGTATGATTGATTTAATCTTACAGCAAATAATGGTTTCCTAGTGATACAATGATTGGTTTATACTCAGTGTAGGGCATATAAACTGGGACTCAATGCCAGAGAGACTCAGAGAGCTTAGAGACAGAGCCAGGGAAGACAAATGTACTGGAGGCAGGAGCTCAAGCTCTCAGAACCAAGGAGAGACACATTCCTTCCATCATTTACTTTGTGGTGTCTGGGGGCTGAAGCCAAGCCCTTGGACTCAGAATCAGATTCATTCATTCCATCTTACAGCACCATGGCAGGCCTTTCCTCCTTAGCTTCTCAAATGAAACCAAGACTCCAGAAGGCTTCTAAGAAAGTTAGCCTGGGCCCCAGGAAAGGAGACAAGATTGTGAAGGAGATAATAAAGGATTTGGACTTTAACACCTGGCTACTCTTGTGGTGATTACTGAAACAAAAGCTGGTCCAAAGACCTCCAGAAAACCAACAGAGAACGTTACATTTTAGTGCCCAAACAAGAACTAAGAACCTACATCTGTGACCCAGAAATTAGGATAAGTACAAAAATAGACAAGAAGGAAACTTTGTTAAGGGCTAAGGTAGTGTTTCAGCTGAAATGCGACAAATGTTTAGAAAACAGTCTTCTTTTCCACTTCAAGGAAAATGTGTCAAAAGTATGGTTAGACTAATAAAAAAACAAGGATTGATTGTAACTTGGGAGCAGATCATTGAAATTTTAGAAACAGTACAATACACATCTCCTTGGCTCATAAAGGAAAAAGAATTAGATCCAGAGGAGTGGAAATTAGTAGGAGAGCACCTAAGTGAATATTACAATGATAATGGTACTAATTCAGTTTCTAAAGAAACATTTTATACATATAACAATACAATTGGCTTCAAGGAATTATAGAAGTATTAGAATAAGAAAAAAGAAGAAAGAACAGGTGGGGGAGGATACTGACAGACTAGGTGAAGAGGATGAAGAATTAGACAAGAAAGGAGTTAAGTATAATTATGATGAAATTAAGGAGTGTGCTTCACAGCAGGAGACATTAGGGCATTCCCCATCCCCTGACCTACCCCTTTCTCAATTAACCCTTCATGGTTGGAGGGAGAAGTGACACAATCGGCACCACCCATTAAGGAACTTTGTCCACCCCCTTTGACAAAATTACAAAAGGCACTAGTTAAAACTAAAAAAGAAGGAGAGGATATATCTGATTTGAAAAATGCATACCCTGTTATTGAAGAGTTTGATTCTTCAGGTCAACAAAGGAGAAGATACACTCCCTTTGATCTGGAAATTATTAAAGATTTTTAAAAGGGTTGCACTCTGTATGGGGCTATATTGTCTTATGTTAAGATGTATTGGAGAATTTGGCTTATGAAATTTTAACCCCTCGTGATTGGAAATCTATAGCAAGGACATGGTTAGAACATGGACAAAACTTGTGGTTTTTGGAGTATGGTGAACTACGTAGGATGCAAGCCTAGTGAAATAGGCTGACTGGAGTTAATATATAAATCACTTTTGATCAAGTAGCAGATAAAGGTCAGTAGGCAGACACTTCAGTACAGATTAATTACTCTTTGATAGCATATGAGCAAATTAATGCTGCTGCTATCAAAGCATGGGGCTCCCTCCCAGGAAAAGATGGAGGGGAAGCCTTCACGAAAATAGAGCAAGGTCCAAATGAACCTTTTGCTGATTTTGTGTAACATCTGCAGACAGCTGTCATACAAACGATTGGAGAAAATGCAGCATCAGGAATTATGATAATACAACTGACTAGAGAAAATGCTAATGAAGTTTGTAGAAGAATTATTCTGGGACTACACAAGGCTGCTCCTTTAGAGGAGATAATAAGACACTGTGCCACAGTAGGCATAATGCTTTTTATATCCAGGTTATGATGCAGAATGAGAGGACAAGGTCCCTCTTGGCAATACACTTGCAGAGAGACTTGTCAATGCTTTCAATGTGGTAAAGTAGGGCATCTGAAAGCTCAATATAGGCATAGAGACAGAGTGAGAAGACCAAAAACATTATAAAGCCCAGAAATTTTATGCTTGGGAGCTGATCCAGCCTCAGCTTCTACCACAGTTGGGATTGAAATAAAGCCCCACCACACTCAACTGTGGTTCTCAGTGAATTATTCAGAGCTTCTAGTTTTATCTGTGAAAAACATTTCATAGATTTGTGGTTTATTGTTAATATATGGGACACCAAATTACCTGCTGAATGGCCATCAAGCTACATGTGAGAGAATGTGTTTCTAGCATAGTTACTTTTGTATTCTTATTTTAATGAAATTTGAAGCTCTATGAAACTTTTTTTTTCCTTTCAAGCATTTGAAGAACCTTGGTCTGTGTTGTTTCCAAAGAAGGTGCGAATGTGATAACAAATAATTGTGACCACTTTCCACAAGGAAACTTTACCTAAATATTTAAAAATCAATGAATAGTAAAAATTTTCAGATAATTTCTGAAACCTCAATATATCTGTGTCTCTATACCAGAAGTTCTTAATCTGGGGTTTGCTTGTTTGCTTTTTAGAATTATTATATAAATACCAATATTCAATACAATTATCTTCTAATTAGCTCTATGTAGTTTGTTTTATGCTTTTAAAATTAATATTCTGAGAAGGGGTTAATAGGCTTCACCAGACTATGAAAGCAGTCCAAGTTATAATGCAAAAACGATTAAGAACATTTTTAATATACTGATCCATAAATAATAAATAGTGGAAAAGAAATATTTCATCTAGATATAATTTTGCCATTTGGTCACATTACTAATCACTGGCACTTCAACCACCATTTGCATTTTAGATTAAATATTAGAATTGGTATCCAAATAGACTTCAGTAATTAAAGCTGGACAAAATGTTTAGATTTCTGGAACATCACATTTCATTACATCATAATGAAACATAATATATCCTGTCAAAAAAAGAGAGGCCTTTCTGAAGTTTTGATATGAATAAAGAACAACTGATATCCACTGGCCTCAATTAAGGCATTCATAATTACTGAGCATATTCAGAAAAGGCATGGGTGTATCTAATGTGATCTAAATAAAAATGAAGAAATTAATTTGTTCCAGGTCTGAATTTATCTTAGTTGCAGTCCTTACACCAGTCCATTCCAGCAATTTAGTTTCCCAATTGTCCACCTAACCTTCCATTCTACAACTTCCATATCTGATTCATCTTCCAATTGTACCACTAGAGACATGTTACTTCTTCATTCAGAGCCTTCAGTTGAGAATATAATCTCATTGTATGAAAAAAAAATAGATTAATTCCTGAGATTTAACATCTTCTATACTTTGGGTTTAGCCTCTCTCAGTCTAGCCTTATTACATACAAGTTGTATATATATGATCTATATTGTAGTCAAAATGAATCATTCTTCATTTTCTAATTCTCTTCTTTTCCTTTCCCAGCTCTATGCCTTTACTAACATTGCCTCCTGATATTAGCATGAGCTTTTCTCACTCTAACTTCTTGTATATTAAAAAAAATTAAAAAATTGTGTTTTTCTTCTTTTAAGTTTCAATTTAGATGTCACTTCATCTGAAGCCTTTCTGACCTCTGTCTATTAGATGAAGGGCTTGAAGTCCTCCTCATTTTTATTAAAGCATGTTGTCTGGATTGCTCCTTTGTAATTATCTTATTCTCCTTTGAGCTACCATTATTCATTCTGCCTCCCCCTTTAATTTTAAGCTTGTTAGAAGAAGGTTTTTGTTGTAACCATCTTTTTATTTCCAGAACATAACTTTGAACAAAGCAGTCACAGCACAAATTTGCTGGATCAAAGTTTTTAATGAATAGAAGGATCCAGAAGTAAATTATCTCAGCACCAACAGGATTCCATTTTTTTATTCCTGTGCTCCATCATCTGGTGATTTCTGGCCTACAATCCTATTTCTTAAAGAAGTATGGGTCATCTATTCTCATTTCTATTTCAGTGATGCCCTTTACCATTTGCATTTTTCACAAGCATGCCAACAATTTTCTCCTCCTGAAGATGTCTCTTTTGATGTGTGAATTTTTTCCTAGAACCCTCTCCTTTTGATTTTCTAGACTTTTTCATCCTGTCCCTGCATGGGGACACTGCTCCCTCAATTTCTATTTCATTTTTAAGTGTTGTCTTCCTATGACACTTAGATGATTCAGTGGCTCTGGAATCAGGAGGACTTGGATTTAAATTCAGCCTAAGAACTTATGTAATTGTGTGATCCTAGGCAAGTCATTTAACCCTGATTGCTTAAAAAAAAAAAAAAAAGTATTGCATTGTAGTGAAGCTGATTGAAGGTAGGTACTATCAATATTGTTCTTATATTTAATTCCCAATACTTATCACAGTGTTAATCAGCAAACATTTATTTGACATCTATTATGTACCAATCACTGTGCTAAATGTAAGGGAGGGGAAAAAAGGCAATTAGATGGCATAGTGGTTATAGACCCAAGTTTAAATCTGCCCTGGGAGGGAGAATAGTCAACAAAGTAAGTCAAATGGAATAAAGACTTTAAGAAGGATAAGAAAAGCAGATAAAGAATGTAAACAAAATCAGACTTGGCAAGATTGGAGATCATTAACATCTTTAAGGGAGTCATTTTGGTGGGGTGATGAAATCAGACTTTAGATTGCTAAGGAGAAGAGAATGAGAATAAAAAAGGAAGTGGAGGCAATGAACATACACAGATTTTTCTAGAAGTATGACTGAGAAAGAGAGAAGAGACATAGGAGATTAGCTTGAGCAGATAGTCTGGTCTAGTGAAGATTTTGTTTTCTTTGTCTGTTTGAAGATATTTGGGATAAGAAGATTAGAACACATGAAAATGATTGAGGTTTCAACATACTGGAAAAGACAAGAGGGGATGGGATCAAGATTCAGGTAGAGGGGATGACCTTGGCAAGGAAAAAAAAAAGTTATATCATTGTCAGAGGTTGAGGGGAAAGTATAAAAAGAAGGTGATGTCAAGGTCTATAAAGATAAAAAGGAAAAGGGTGGAGCCAATGTGGTGTAGAGTACACATGTCTTTATTTGACTTTTTCTGGTGTCTCTCAGATCAACACCAGATCAAGACTCTGAACTGGTTTTGGAATTTGACAGAACCCACAAATATTTGGAATGTAACAAAGGGGAAAAGAAAGGGGGAGGTTAATAGAATGGAGAACAGAAGTAGGAGGGAAAAGGTATAATAAAGAGGGAGGGACTGTAAAGGGGAGGACTATTTAAGGAAGGAGGTGATCAGAAGTAAAATATTGGGGAGGAGGGAAAAGAGGAAAGGAAAGAGAAAAGCATAATAGGGGAAAACAAGATGGCAGTAAATACAGAGTTAGTGATTTTATCTGTGAATGTGAATGGGATGGACTCTCCCATAAAACAAAAGTGGATAGCAGATTAGATTAAAAACCAGAATCTTATAATTTGTTTACAAGCAACCCATTTAAAGCAGGGTAAAAGTAAAAGACTGGAACAGAATCTATTATACTTTAGCTGAAGTAAAAAAAAAAAAAAAAAAAAAAAAAAGCAGGGGTAGCAAGACTGATCTCAGATGAGGCAAAAGCAATAGATCTAATTAAAAGAAATAAGGAAGGAAACTACATCCTATTAAAAAGTACCAAAGATAATGAAGTAATGTCAATACTAAACATATATGCATCAAGTTGTTTAGCATTTAAATTCCTGGAGAAGTTAAGAGAGCTGCAAGAAGAATTAGACAATTAAACTATATTTACTAGTGGGGGGGGTATCTCAACCCTGTTCTCAGAACTAGACAAATTGAACCACAAAATAAATAAGAAAGAAGTTAAGGAGATAAATAAATTTCTAGAACAGTTAGGTATGCTAGACCTTTGGAGAAATTGATTGGAGACAGAAAAGAATATACTTTTTTTTTTCTCAACAGTACAGGGAATATATATATAAACTGACCATGTATTTATTACAGAATAAAAAACTCAAAATCAAACGTAGAAAGGCAGAAACAGCTAATTCCTTTTTTAAAGATCATGATGCAATAAAAAAAAAAATACATGCAATAAAAGGATAGGGGAAAATAGATGAAAAATTAATCAAAAACTAAATAATCTGATCCTAAAGAATGAGTAGGTGAAGCAACAAATCATAGATACAATCAATAATTTCATCCAAGAGAATGACAATAATGAGACAACATATCAAAATTTGTGGGATGCAGCCAAAACAGTTATTAGGGGGAATTTTATATCTCTACATGCTTACTTGCATAAAAAAGAGAAAGAGGAGATCAATGTATCAGACTTGCAACTAAAAAAAGCTAAAAAAAAAAAAGAATAAATTAAAAATTCCCAATTAAATTCCAAATTTGACAAAAACTAAGAATTGGTTTTAAGTAAAAACAACAACAACAACAACAACAAGATAGATAAACCTATAGTTAATTTGATTAGATAAAAGAAAGAAAATAAAATTTAGTATCAAAAATGAAAAGAGAGAACTTTCCACCAATAAAAAGGAAATTAGAGCAGTAATTAGGAGTTATGTTTGCCCAACTATATGTCAATAAATCTGATAATCTAAGTAAAGTTAAGGAATACTTAACAGAAATATAAATTGCACCAGATTAAGAGAAGATGAGCATAAATTTTCTGGGCTTTATAATGTTTTTGGTGTCTTCTCACTCTGTCTCTATGCCTGTATTGAGCTTTCAGATGCCCTACTTTACCACATTGAAAGCATTGGCAAGTCTCTCTGTAAGTGTATTGCCAAGAGGGACCTTGTCTTCTCATGTTCTGCATCATAACCTGGGTATAAAAAGCATTATGCCTACTGTAGCACAGTGCCTTATTATCTCCTCTAAAGGAGCATCCTTGTGTAGCCCCAGAATAATTATTCTACAAACTTCATTAGAATTTTAGAAAAAGAAATTAAACAAGCTATTAATCAATTCCCCAAGAAAAAATCTCCAGGGCCAGATTGATTTACATGTGAATTCTATCAAATATTTAAAGAACAATGAATTCCAATATTATGAAAACTATTTGAAAAAATAAGGAAAGGAAGGGTCCTACCAAATTCCTTTTATAAGCAAGATATGGTGCTGATACGTAAACCAGGTAGGGTCCAAACAGAAAGAAAATTATAGACCTATTTCCTTAATGAATATCAAAGCAGAAATCTTAAAATATTAGCAAAGAGATTACAACAAGTCATCCATCCCCAGTATAATACACCATGATCAGGTAGGATTTATACCAAGAATTCAGGATTGATTCAGTATTAGGAAAAGTATTAGCATAATTGACTATATCAATAACCAAACTAACAAAAACTATGTGATTATCTCAATAGATGTAGAAAAATCATTTGACAAAATCTAATATCCATTCCTATTTAAAACACTAGAGAGTATGGGAACAAATGGAGTTTAAAATGATCAGTAGCATCTACTTAAAACCATCAGCAAGCATCATATGTAATGGGGACAAACTAGCACCATTACTATTAAGATCAGGGGTGAAACAAGGTTATCTACTATCAACATTACTATTCAATATTGTATTAGAAATATTAACTTTAGCAATAAAAGAAGAAAAAGAAAATAAAGGAATTAAAGTAGGTAATGAGGAAACCAAATTATACTCTTTGCAGATGGTATGATGGTATATTTCAAGAATCCCAGGGAATCAACTAAAAAATTACTAAGAAACAATTCCTAAGTTTAGCAAAGTTGCAGGATACAAAATAAATCCATATAAATCATCAGCATTTTTATATATTACCAACAAAGTCCAGTAGCAATACATACAAAGTGAAATGCCATTTAAAATAACTGCAGATAATAGAAAATATTTGGAAGTCTACCTGCCAAAGTAAAGTGAGAAACTATATAAACATAATCACAAAACACTTTTCACACAAATAAAGTCAAATCTAATCAAGTGGAAAAATATCAAGTACTCATGGACAGGCCAAGGGAATATAATAAAAATGATAATACCACCTAAATTATTCTCTTTATTCAGTTCCATATCAATTAAATTCCCAAGAATAATTTTAAAGACATAGAAAAAATAATAAAGTTCATATAGAAAAATAAAATGTCAAGAATTTCAAAGGAATTAATGAAAAAATGCAAATGAAGGTGGCCTGGCTGTGTCAGACCTAAAAGTATATTACAAAGCAGTGGTCATCAAAACCATTTGGTATAGCTAAGAAATAGAGTGGTCAATCAGTGGAATAGGTTAGGATCGATCAGTGGAATAAGTTAGGTTCATAGGACAAAATAGTTAATGACTATAGTAAACTTGTGTTTAACAAACCCCAAGACCTCAGCTTTTGGGACAAAAACTCACTATTTGACAAACATTGCTAGGAAAATTGGAAACTAATATGGCAGAAACTAGGCATTGACCCACACCTCAAACTGTATACCAAGATAAGGTTGAAATGGGTTCATGATTTAGACATAAAGAGTGATATTATAAGCAAATTAGAAGGACAAAGGATAGTTTACCTCTAAGATATATGGAGAAATAAGGAATTTGTGGCCAAAGAATTGGAGTACATTATTTAACACAAAATAGGTGATTTTGATTATATTAAGTTAAAAAGTTTTTGTACAAACAAAACTAATGCAGATAAGTTTAGAAAAGAAGCAATAAAGTGGGAAAACAATTTTTCATTGAAAGGTTCTGATAAAGGCCTCATTTCTAAAACATATAGAGAATTGACTCAAATTTATAAGAATTCAAGCCATTCTTCAAATGATAAATTGGTCAATGGATATGAACAGACAATAGATAATGCTTAGATGAAAAAATTGAAACCATTTCTTGTAATATTCTTCTCTAAATTATAATGTTCTCTGGGAGCAGATTTTTTGGGGAGCTTCTGGAGGCAGCCTTAGTTTCAGTTCAGTTAAATATCACCTCAAATTCAGTCAGTAGTTAAAGTCCAGATCCTTTATTGTCTCTTTCCAAGTATTGTCTCCTTCCTTGGAACCAGTTAGCTTTCTTAGAGGCCTATCTCTCTCTTTGGTTCTGAGAGCTCTTGCCGCTAGTCCTTTGCCTCTGCTAGCTTCAGCTTCTCATCCTTCCAATGTCTCCATCCAGCACATAAGTGGAGGTTGGAATGAATCTGACTCCACCTCCAAGACAGTCGGTTTATGGGTCTGTCCCTGAGAACTTCTTGCTTATATGCTGTACACTGAGCATTTCCAATCATTACATCACTAGGAAACCATTATTTGTTGCAGGATTAAATCAATGCTAAATTAGATTTAACCATTGTCTCCTAAATTCCACTTAGTACTTTGTTTCAAGTTCTGGCTCATAACATCTCCTTGTAGAGTCAGATCAATCATACTGAACCATGTTAAATTAGATAATTATTGTCCCTATCAATTCCACTGTCTTAGTACCTTGTAAGAATCATAACAATTTCTAGTCACGTGAAAAGGTGCTCTAAATCATTATTGATCAGAGAAATGCATATTAAGATAACTCTGAGGTATTACTACATACATTCTCAGGTTGGCTAAGATGACAGAAAAAGATAATGACAAGTGTTGGAGGGATGTGAGAAAATTGGGACACTAATGCATTGTTGGTGGAGTTATGAAATGATCCAACCACTCTGGAGAGCAATTTGGAACTATGCCCAAAGGCTATCAAAATGTGCATACCCTTTGATCCAGTAGTGTTTCCACTGAGCTTAAAGGACCCACATGTCTAAAAATGTGTGTGGCAGCCCTTTTTGTAGTAGCAAGAAACTAGAAACTGAGTGGATGCCTATCAGTTGGAGAATGGATGAATAAGTTATGGTATATGAATGTTATGGAATACTATTTTTCTATAAGAAATGTTCAACAGGATGAGTTTAGAGAGACCTGGATAGACTTACATGAACTGATGCCATGTGAAATGAGGAGAACCAGGAGATTATTGTACATGGCAACAACAAGATTATATGAAGATCAATTCTGATGGATGTGGCTCTTTTCAGCAAGGAGATGATTGAGGTCAGTTCCAATGATCTTGTGATGTAGAAAGCCATCTATACTCAGACAGAACTGTGGGAACTGAGTGTGAATCCCAACATAGCATTTTCACTCTTTTTGCTGTTGTTTGTTTAAATTTTGTTTTCTTTCCCATTTTTTCTTTTTCTTGATTTTTCTTTTGTAACACGATAATCGTATAAATATGTATACATATATTGGTTCTAACATATGTTTTAACATGTTTAACATATATTGGATTACTTGCCATCTAGGGGAGGGAGTGAAGGGAAAGGGGGAAAAATTTGGAACATCAGGTTTTATAAGGGTCAATGTTGAAAAATTATCCATGCATATGTTTTAAAAATAAAATGCTTTAATGAAAAAAAAAAAGAAACAGAAAGAGAAATCTGATAATGAATGATAGCAAATTGTCTCAGTAAAATAAAATCTTTAGGTAAGAGAGAAGAGGAGGGAATAGATTTGCAGAATGAAGAGAAAGTCTCTAAAAGCTTATGTGGGGATTGATATAGGGAAGGTGTGCCTTGCTGCAGTGAGGACATAATTAAAATTGGTTAGCATAAATTTATAGAAAGGAATCCAGAATGTAGAAAGAGTGAAGAAAAAATAACATAGTAGGAACTTGACTGTTTTTCTCAATGAAATTGTCAAAACATTAAGCTGAAACGTGAAATCACAATACTATAAAGACCCTATCTCAATGACTTGAGAAGAATAGAGACCCTCCAAAAAGAAGTTGGAGAATTAACATAATTTAAATGCAAGTTGAATCAAATGAGGTATATAAAACTTGTGTATTCCCTTCCTTTTTCACTTTTAATATATTTTATTTTTTCCAGTTGCATGCAAAACAATTTGTTTTTAAAACTTTGAATTCTACATTTTCTCCCTTTCTCTCATCCCTCTTCCCCTTTGGGAAGCCATATGTCACATTATGCAAAATATTCATATAAAAGTCATATTGCAAAAGATAATATTCCCCCTCTCCAAGAAAACCCTCAAAAAATAAAGTTTAAAAAAGTGTGCTTCAGTCTATATTCAGACACAATCAGTTCTTTCTCTGGGTATGGATAGTATTTTTCATCATAAGTTCTTCACAGTAGTCTTGGATCATTGTATTGCTGAGAAGAGCAAAGTCATTCACAGGTGATCATCCTACAACATCGCTATTACATTGTTCACAGTACATTTCACTTTACATGACTTCATAGAGTACTTTCCAGGTTTTTATCAGAGCATCATGCTCAACATTTCTTATAGAACAATAGTATTCTATCATAGTTACATACCATGATTTATTCAGCCATTCATCAAATGATGGGCATTCACTAGATTTTCAGATCTTTGTCCTGAGAAAAAAGCTGCTATAAATATTTTTGTATATATAGGACCTTTTCCTTTATTTTTTAAAATTTCTTTTGGGATATAGGACTTCTACTAGTATTGTTAGGTCAAAGGATGTGTATTTTTTAAAAATAAATTTGACTAGGTTCCTTATATATTTGAGAAATGAGGTTTTCACCAGAGGAACTTGCTTCAAAGTATTTTTTGAATAATTACTATTATTAAATATTACTATTGCCAATTGAACTTCCCACCAGTTTATTCTATTCTCTCTGTCCTGTCACCCTGACTCTCTACAAAAGTGTTTTACTATTCACCAGCTCCTGCTCAAATATGCCTTCTCTTCTATCACCTCCTCCTTCCGGTAGCCCCTCCAACTTTCCTTCAAAAAGATAGATTTCTATACCCATATTTAGTATATTATTTCTTTTTTGAGTCCATTCTCAGTTCCCCTCTTTTTCTCCTTCCCCTCCACTATAAAAACTTTTTCCTGACTCTTTTGTGGCAGATAGTTTATACCATTTCACCTCCCATTTCTTTTTCTTTCAGTAGATTCCTTAATTTATTTTTCAGATATTATCTCTTCATATACAACTCACAACTATGCTCTCTCGCTCTGTACACACTCCCTTTAATTACCCTACTAATGAGAAAGTTCTTATGAGTTACTAGTATCATCTTCCCATGTAGGAATTTAAATAGACCAATCTACATTAACAATTTCCCTTCCCTGATTACCCCCTTAAGCTTTTCATGAATCCTGTATTATTTGATAATCAAAATTTCTACTCAGCTCTTTTTTTCATCATAAATGCTTAAAAGTACTCTATTTCATTAAATATTCACTTTCCCCCAAAATATTAAACTGACTTGTTGGTTAGGTGATTCTTGGTTGTAATCCTAGCTCCATTGCTCTTCAAAATATCATAATCCAACCCCTCCAAATCTTTAATGTAGAAGCTGTGGCTCCACTATGCTTGAATTGTTTCTTTCTGAATACTTGCAACATTCCTTCACCTGGTAGTAGTAGAATTTGGTTATAATATTCTGGGGCTTTTTATCTTGGGATCTCATGGGAAATGATTGGTGGATTCTTTCAATTTTTATTTTAACCTCTGGTTCTAGGATATCAGAACAGTTTTCCTTGATAATTTCTTGAAAAATGATTTATAGGCTATTTTTTTTGATGATGGCTTTCAAGTAGACCAATAATTTTCAAAATTACCTCTCCTGGATCTATTTTTCAGATCAGTTCTTTGTCCAATGAGATATTTTAGATTGTTTTCTATTATTTAATTTTTTGGGATTTGTTTTATTATTTCCTGACTTCTCATAAAGTCATTAGCTTCCATTTGCTCAATTCTAATTTTCAAGAAATTGTTTTCCTCAGTAAGTTTTTGTACCTTTTTTCCATTTGGCCAATTTTGTTTTTTAAGATATTCTCACTCTTTTTTTTTTTTTTTTTTGTATTTTCTTTTGAATCATTCTCATTTTTCTTCCTAATTTTCCTCTACCTTTCTTACTTGATTTTCATAAGCCTTTTTGAGCTCTCCCATATTCTGAGACCTATTTTAACTTTTCTTTGAAGCTTTGTATGTAGAAACTTTGACTTTCTTATTTTCTTCTGAGTGTGTATTTTGATCTTCCTTATCATTATAGTAACTTTCTATGGTCAGAATTTTTTTCTGTTGTTTGCTTATTTTCACTAACATAGCACTCAGCTTTTAACTCTGTTAAAGCAGGACTCTGTTTCCAGGGTGGAAGGTACAATGTTCCAAGCTTCATAGGTTTTGTATAGCTATTTTCACATAATCTTCTAGGGATCTGTACTGTGAGAAAGCAATGCAACCTGAAACTGAGTATAGAAAAAGCAATAGAGTCCTGCCACAGGGCCAGCAAAGACACTCCTGTAATCTCCTTCTGATTAGCTGCTTGAGAACTTTGGAAGTTAATGGTAGCCTCTTTTATTATCTTTGCTGGTACTGCCAATGCTACTGCTGCTGCTATCACTGTTGATTCAGTGACTCCCAAAGCCTGCTCCTGATTTTCTGGGTCTTTCCTCATAGTATAGTGCAACATACCTTTTCTGACAGCCTTCTAAGTTGTCATTGGCATTTATAAGCTGAGACCTCTGGAAACTACTTTTACCACTTAATTAGAGGTTCCAAGGCAGGAGCTGTGTCATAATGAGGCTTTGCTGATGCTTTAGTCCCACGTTGGTGCAACAGACCTTTCCAGTTGATGTTCTAAGTTAGCTTCAACTGAAATATTTTTCACTCCATCTTTTTGTGGATTCTAACACTCTAAAATTTGTTTAGAGTTATTTAAATGTATTTGGTAAGGTTTTGGGAAAAAAACTTGGATAAGTCTTTGCTTTTACTCTGTCATCTTAGCTTTGCATCCACCCTAAACTCTTAATAAATAAGAACAAAAAAATTCTGCCAAATGAAGTGATTGAAACTCTGGCTTTTTCACTCAACTGGAAAGTGGTAGGGCCAGACTCTATCTAATTATTAGTTCAAATACTGCACAGGAGCCTTTTATCAAATTCCTTTCAATATAAGTCTGATTACATTTTTTAAATAGAAAGCATTTCATAATTACAATAGTGCTAAAATATAAGAATAAGGCTGGTGACCTCAAATATCGATCCATGAAGTTTATATGACATTGGCAATTTATATTGTTTAGAAGTAAACAATATGTAGATTCTGAAACAAAAGCACTTTAAGAGTACTTAACCTGTTTTGTCTAACAATTTGCTAATTATTGACAAGGAAGTCAACCAACCCTTGATATTGGTATCAGTCTATATAACTCTACCTAAAATACATTAAATAGAACTTTCATCTGAAACAGTTTCAAAATGTCATCTGGATATAGTAAATTGTTTTTTAATGCATATCACACAAAGATTGATATTATAGTTATCATAGTTTACTGAACTTGAATTCAGAGATCAAATTGAATCAGTGAACAAAGTTGATATTTACCAAATTTCTTGATGATTTTGAGTGTTTCCTTTTTAAAAAATATTCACATAATAACATAAAAATCCACATAAAATTAGACACATAGTAAATGCTTAATCCATATTTGTAATTTGAATTTTTTTTCAATACCCATAACCATACCAAATATTAATAATTTCCAAGGCATGTATATCTTTAATCCAAGTAAATTGAAAAATTTTATAGAGGCCAGCAGAGAAAATCAAAATCATTTGAGAATAGGATACGGTATAAATCATTCCTGTTGACCTGTCTGCTATTTAAGTGGTATTAAGGATATTCCCACTAATCCTATAGAAGATATTATATCCTAGTGCTCTTATTCAATTATGGGAACCATTTACTTTAAATACCTGTAGAACAGTTTGTGTAATATTAAATAGAAAAGAACAATAGCAAACTAATAACTTGATCTGAAGCATTTTAAATTGAATTACTTTGAAAAGATGAGGAAAAAAGTATTTATATAATGAAAATGTTGGTGATACAGAGATAATGTGAACTACCACAGATTAAGCTGTAAAAGTTCAACTATTTCCTCTGATACACTGGCTATGTGATCCAGTGCAAATCAATTCATCTCAATGCTCTAGACTAGAGATGTCAGACATATGGTTCCCAGGTTGCATGTAGCTCATAAAACTCCTGATTACTCTAGATCAGGTTAAAATGTAATTAAGAAATATTTAACAAGATAAATAGAAATATAATCTAATATGAATGTCATTTTCCAAGTGTGAGAATTTTGAGAACTGAGTGAATCACATTGATGTGATTCAATTCTGGATCTAACTCAATTCCCTTTCTATACAATTATGGGACTAGTCCAATCTCTGTCTTGTGAGAAAACTTTATTCAATTAGGGGAATTATGAGAAAAATATTTCATTGCTTGAACCTAGTCCTCTGTGGCTGGGAATTTGGACTACTTCTACCTGCTGGTTAGAGGATTTTAAGAGAATTTTAATATTCTGGAAACCCAGTTAGATATGAATTTTAATTCAAGGAGTTTGGTCATAATTATATATTCTCTATTATCTCTCAAGTCTGTCTGAGTTCATGATTATTGTTTACAAGACACTGTCCATGTATCTTTTCCTCTGTTGTCCACCCCCCCTTTTTTTTTTGCTTTCGATGTTTCTGAACATCTGGATTCCCCCCCCCCAATAAGTCAAGTCTTCTCATTATGTAGACAAAAATATTTAATCTTCAGCTTCAATATTTGATCTTCCAGTGCATATCCTGAATTAATTTCTTTAAGTATTGACTAATTTGATCTCCTTGCTGTCTAGGGAACTCTCAAAGGTACTCTCCAGCTCTACAAATCAAATTCTGCTGCACTCAGCTTTTCTATAGTCCAACTTGCAAGTCATATACTGCAGTTGGAAAAACCATAACTTTAACTATATGGTTCTTTGTGATCAAGGTGATGTCTATGCTATCCAGATTTGCCATAACTGTTCTGCTGTGGTCTATGGAGTTCATGAAGAGTTGGGCATGACTGAACAATTGAATAAAACCAAAGCAAACTATATATATTTTTTTCTGAAAACTTGCTCTGAACTGGTCAATAACTTATTGTTTCTATTTTCCTTTGATCCATTATAGACATCTGCAGGGAGTGGGACACCTCTTTTTATGATTTCATGGAATTGTATCTAGTTGTTCTCTTCATCTCCATTTGCAAAGTCCCTTTTTCCAACTGGAAATCAGATAATCTAATTTTGTATCCTCTTTAATGGTTTTCTTTTACTTAATTAGTCTTATTTGATGAATTGTTTTTAATGCAAAAAAATCTGTCTTCCTCTGTATTCATGGTTTATTATCAAAGATGAGGAGATCTGCTTCTAATTTCTCATGCAAGTAATATACATTGTTTAATAAATCAATATGTTCAGAAGCTTAAACCTTTTTTTTTCTCAGTCATTTCATCTTTCACATAATCCAATAGGTAGCCCACAACTTAGTGACCCTTGTTTTAATTTGAACTTAACACTGCTACTCTAGGCAACTTTCTTTTCTTTTCTTTCTTTTTTTTTCTTAAAGCTTTTGATTTTTAAAACATATGCATGGACAATTTTTTAACATTTACCCTTGCAAAACCTTGTGTTTCAAATTTCCCCCTCCTTCCCCACATCCCCTCCCCAGCTGGCAAGTTATATAATATATATTAAATATGGTAAAATATATGTTAAATCCAATATATGCATACATATTTATACAATTATCTTGCTGCACAAGAAAAATCAAATCAAAAAGGAAAAAAATGATAAAGAAAATAAAATGCAAGAAAACAAACAGCAAAAAGAGAGGAATTGCTATGTTGTGATATACATTCAGTTCCCACAGTTCTCTCTGGGTGTAGATGGCTCTTTTCTTCACAAGATCATTGGGACTGGCCTGAACCATCTCATTGTTGAAAAGAGCTACATCCATCAGAATTGATCACTATATAATCTTGTTTACTTGTACAATGACCTCCTGGTTCTACTCATTTCACTTAGCAGCAATTCATGTAATTCTCTCCAGGCTTCTCTGAAATCATCCCTCTTATCATTTCTTATAGAAAACCAATATTCCAAAACATATACATAACTCATTCTCCAATTGATGGGCATCCACTCAGTTTCCAGTTTCTTGCTATTACAAAAAGGGCTGCCCACAAAATTTTTGCACAACTAGGTCCCTTTGCCTCTTTTAAAATCTTGTTGGGATGTAAGCCCAGTAAAGATGCTTCTGGACAAAAGGGTATGCACAATTTCATAGCTCTTTGGGCAAAATTCCAAATTATTCTTCAGAATAGTTGGATCATTTCACAACTCCACCAACAATGTATTAGTGTCCCAGTTTTCTCACATCCCTTCCAACATTTGTCATTATCTTTTCTTGTCATCTTAGCCAATTTGAGAGGTGTGTAATGGTACATCAGAGTTGTTTTAATTTGTATTTCTCTGATAAATTATGATTTAGAGCACTTTTTCATATGACTAGAAATGGTTTCAATTTCTTTGTCTGAAAATTGTCTTCACATTCTTTATGAACACTTCATTTATTAAGTGGAGAATGGTCTGGATTCTTATAAATTTGAGTCAGTTCTCTATATATTTTTTAAAAATTAGGCTTAAGCTTCTTTGGACATAAAAATGTTTTTCTAGTTTATTGATTCCCTTCTAATTTTGTCTGCATTAGTTTTGTGTATACAAAAACTTTATAAATTGATATAAGTAAAATTACCTATTTTGTATTCAGTAATGAACTCCAGTTCTTCTTTGACCACAAATTCCTTCCTTCTCCACAAATCTGATATGTTTATGATATCATTCTTTATGTCTAAATCATGAACCCATTTTTACCTTATCTTGGTGTATGACGTTAGGTGTGAGTCAATGTCTAGGCAATTTTTTAAGATGATAAGTTGCTGAAAATGTACAAGAATATATTCATCATCTATGAGTTTTTAATAAAAAATTAAATAGAAAGTTCAGTGATAATGATGATGATGAAAATAATGTCATTATTAATTATTGTAAACCTTAGTTCAATTCTTCACTCATAGTTATATGCTGAAAGTATTAAAAATGGATTTACTCATAGGGACTATGCTAAACAGCAAAGAGTTCTTGATGAAATGTGAAAATTACATTTAAAATATGCCAACAATACAATAATATAAGGAACAATAGATAAGTTTAACATCTTTCAGGGAAATGATTTAAGCATGGTATATCTTTATACTTCCTTAAATTTATTATTACCATTCCGGAATAGACCTGAATATGCTTTTTAAGTCAAAGAGAAAGTTTTTGAAAACTTTATATTAGTTACTTGATATATGTGAATGACATCAAATTGTATGGCTTTGTATAGAGACTAAGGAATAACTTGGATTCAAAAGTGAATTTAGATGTTTACAATAAGAAATGACCATAGAAACTCAACTAACAAATGTGATGACAAAAATTATTAAACAAATAATGGAGACATAAAAATTTCCTTATTGAAATGGGTAGCATTTATGGTTGTGACTCAATATAAGGTCATTTATCACCAGAAGTTATAGAAAGATTATCCTTAAGAAGTTAAAATTTATGAGCTGATGGAGACTACAATGAAAGAGTCAAATCTTTGTAATACAAAACTGCATATTAGAAATTTTCAGCAGCTATCAAATACTTAAAAAGCCATTATCTAGTAATCAGAATTATACAAAAGAAACCCATTATCCTTTATAAATTAACAAATGATAAATCCCTTTACTACATATAAAACTCCCAAAATATCATTGAGAATTTTTCAAGTAAACTATTCAAGAACCAAAGTATCGTTATAGACAGAACTGTTGCCCAAATTTACCCAGGCATAAAATTGTTCCATAAAAATTTATGAGCAATGTTTTTAAAAGTATTGACATACAGGATAACCATAATCCCCATAGTACATGAAATGAAAATCTTCTTAAAATAAGATCAAGGCAATGCAGAATGTTGGAGGGGATGTGGGAAAACAGGGACACTTATACATTGTTGGTGGAATTGTGAATACATCCAGCCATTCTGGAGAGCAATTTGGAACTATGCTCAAAAAGTTATCAAACTGTGCATACCCTTTGATCCAGCAGTGTTACTACTGGGCTTATATCCCAAAGAGATCTTAAGAGGGGAAAGTGACCTGTACATGCAAGAATGTTTGTGGCAGCCCTCTTTGTAGTGGCCAGAAACTGGAAACTACAGGGATGCCCATCAATTGGAGAATGGTGAATAAATTGTGCCATATGAATATTATGGAATATTATTGTTCTGTAAGAAATGACCAACAGGATGATTTCAAAAAGGCCTGGAGAGATTTACATGAACTGATGCTGAGTGAAATGAGCAGGACTAGGAGATCATTACATACTTCAACAACAATACTATATGAAGATCAATTCTGATGGATATGGCCATTTTCAACAATGAGATGAACTAAATCAGTTCCAATAGAGCAGGAATGAACTGAACCAGCTACACCCAGCAAAAGAACTCTGGGAGATGACTATGAACCACTATATAGAATTCCCAATCCCTCTAATTTTGTCTGCCTGCATTTTGGATTTCCTTCACAGGCTAATTGTACACTATTTCAAAGTCCAATTCTTTTTGGACAGCAAAACAACTGTTTGGTCATGTATACATATATTGTATTTAATTTATACTTTAACATATTTAACATGTATTGGTCAACCTGCCATTGGGGGCGGGGGAGGAGGGGAAAAATTAGAATAAAAGGTTTTTCAATTGTCAATGTTGTAAAATTACCCATGCATATATCTGGTAAATAAAAACTATTTTAAAAAATAAGATCAAGGGCAAATATTGAAACTTATATGGGAAGAAGATGAGTTGTTTTGCCTGATACTAGAGTTTTACCCAAGATATTTTCTTTAAGTCTATTCAAGATAATGCAATAGTTTCATCTTTAAAAAAAATTACTGTTTTCCAACTAAACAATAATACACAGAATATTAAAATAAAAAATAGCCCAGTGAATTATCCTCATGGCATTTTTCTGATCCATTGCTCATTATGAAATAATATTGTATTTAACTCAGCTCAGTTTAACTTCTTCCTGGAAGCAGAGTCCCTTTTGAACTCCTTCATTGTCCTCTTATTTTGTGACATTTTTCAATGGAAAATTTTCTACAATTCTATTTACAAGGACAAAAAGAAAATGAATTTTCATTTTAAGGAAACAAATCTAAATTATATTAAAATAAAATTCATGTAAATAAGAAAGGATAAGAAGGCACAGATTTAAAGTGTTAGAACCAACACTTTCTAGTTGTGCGTCTTGGAACAAATTACTTAATATCTCTAAGGTTAAGGTCCCTCATTTTGAAGGACAATAACAATACTTCACAGTGTTGATAATGCACAGAAAGTAACTTCAAAGTAATATTAAAAATGGCAGACATCCTCATAATAAACATAATCCTTGTTATTATTCTCATCATAGTTCAGCAAAGATTTTTTATTAGATTTTTTTATATGTGTAAATTTTTTTCTATTTTATCTTATTGTATTTTAGTATATAGTATGAAATGGGAAGCAAATGATTTTGATAATCACTTGCAAGTTTTTTCCTTTGGCATAGGTTCATATGTTATGAGGAGAGGAGACATACAAACAAAGGAAGAAAGATTGTTCCTTAGTGTAAAGGGTGTTTTTGGCCTACTAATTTTAGGACTAATTGAACAAGTCAGCTATCTAGTAGGAACTAGATAGAGAATTGCTGTAAATCTTTGAAAAGTTTTCATTAGACTATTTGAACCTTTCTCTTCTTTCCATAAATCTTTAGAATCAGTTCCTATTCAGCTAATGCTTTGGTATCATGATTTACTGGGAAAAAATGAGGTTATTTTCTGCCAAGATTCTTTTTGCTTCTTCCTTAGCTCACTTATGCTTTATCCCCCAAATTTTTTATATCATTCTCCTTCATTGTCTTTGATGAAAAAAATGGACCTTTTCTTTACTTGTTTACAAATACCTTGATCCTAGCCCTTCCTCAATCTGATGGAGAAGATCTTTATCCCACTTGACTCTTTTCAGAATTGGATAATGTTTTCTTCTTATATATATTTTTCTTCCTTCTATATTCTCTTTCTGAATATTCCTTCCTTTCTGAGTTTCCCTATCACTGCTCTTTCCTAGTATTTCTCTTACCTCTTCAGCCTCTCCATCTTCTTTGCTGGCTTATTTTTCCATGCATGTTCACTAACTGTTGTAATGTTCTGGTTTAGCTATCTAGAAGTTTTTGGACCAGCCTTCCTTTCAACAGAGTAATCACCATGAGAATAACCAGGGATAAAGTCTAAATTCTTTATTGTCTCCTTCACAGTCTGTTTCTTTCACTTGTGGCCCGGGCTAGCTTTCTGGAGGCCCTTCAGACTGGCCTTGGTCTTAGTGGGGGAAGCAGGACAGGCCAGCCACTAAGATGTTGGGAGACGGAGTAGTCTCTTGTCTAGTCTTTATTGGCTTTTATATATTATATTATAATTACATCATCATAGGTGTGAATCTTGTAGAATAGGTGTCAACATGTATTGAACTACAGAACTATTAAGCACCATGCTAAACTAGATAATCATTCTTATGAATTCCTCTGAGTTAACACCATGCTTCAAGTGTGCTTCCCCAGAGTTCTGGCTCATTACAAACTGTGACCATACTCCAGGCTATACTCTGGATCTATTTTATTACTGATGATTTTATTAAGTTTCAGGAGTTCAGTTATCATCTTTCTCCCACAACTATGTATCTAACCATAATCTATCATTTCAGGATCAGTTCTAAACAGAACTCCCTTAGAAAAAATATCCACATTAGAATACATTTACCCCCCCCCAAGTTACCATTATTCCCAACTTCTCTAAATGTGCAAGGATAATATCATATTTAGATGTCACCCAGACCTTCATTCTTTTCATCCCACTCCTAATTTCCTATTTCCATTGAGGAATTTCCTTTAGATTCAGATCCTCAGGATTATCATTGACTTTTCACTATTCCTTACTTGATATATCCAATATATTTTAAATCTTGACTTTTCTATCTCCAGAAAATCTCTCAATTATCCCCTTCTTTGTATATACATAGTCACTATCCTAGGTTAGGCCCTACTTATTACTCAGCTAGACTATCATAATAGTATATTTCTTCCTTCCTTCCTTCCTTTCTTCCTTCCTTCCTTCCTTTCTTCCTTCCTTCCTTCCTTCCTTCCTTCCTTCCTTCCTTCCTTCCTTCCTTCCTTCCTTCCTTCCTTCCTTCCTTTCTTCCTTCCTTCCTTCCTTCCTTCCTTCCTTCCTTCCTTCCTTCCTTCCTTCCTTCCTTCCTTCCTACTCCTTCCTCCCTTCCTTCCTTCTTTCCTTCTTCCCTTCCTTCCTTTCTCCCTTCCTTCCTTCCTTCCTTCCTTCCTTCCTTCCTTCCTTCCTTATTCCTTCCTTCCTTCCTTCCCTCTCTTCTTCCCTTCCTCCTTCCCTCCCTCCCTCCCTTTCTCCTTTCTTTTTTTTTTTCTCATGTAAATTTCATCAAAGACTTCTGCTAATCTTTTCAACTTTCTGCATATCACTCTTTAATGTAGAGGGCAGAAACTCTGAAAAGGTATACTTAAGACTCAGTATGATTGATGTAATCTTACAACAAAATATTAACTCAGTGGAATTGAGGAGATAATGGTTCCCTAGTAATATGATTGGCTTATACTCAGTATGATGAATTGATGTAATTGTATAGAGTATTAAGAGGTCAGAGTCAGAAAGAAGTCAGAGATTGAGATGTGCAGACTGCTGAGTTGACTGAAAGGAAGTTCTGACTACTCTATAATTAAGTCATGAGAGTATGCAGCACAAAGATATTCTTGATCACCCCAAAATACATTAAATTTATTTTAAATACATCATGTATATCTGTATATGGATTTATATGTCCAGCTCATTAGAATATGAGCTACTTAAGGATGAGCTATATCTTTTTTTGGTTTAATATTCTTATCATTTTGCATAGTCTCTGACATATAGTAGGTTTAATTATTTTTTATTGATAGATCATGTTGAAGTTTTCTTAAAAATATATTGCAACTAGTATTATGTCTACTTTACATATGAGCACAATAAGTATCATGAAGGTTAAGTCACTTGCCTAAGGTCACATACCTAGTGAGTGATGCAGTAAGGAAATGAACCTGGGTTTCAGTTTCTTGGTTCAATTCCCTTTTCATGGTAATCATATTCCCTTGAGGAAGTCTAGTACTTGTGCTTTAATTTATTTTCTTTTTTTCATGCCCACAAATTTCTTTTAGCATGTATACTAATTTTTATGACAAATATGGGGAATTTCTCATATTTTTGTTGCTGTTGTTGTTGAATATAAATCAAAATAAACATGTTGGGAATGGGAAGCTAGAAATAATCTACATAATGATATCAGAGTACTCAGTGTCATACTATTTAGTTCATATAAGTATGATTATGAGATGTTTTTCATGAGTATATTGAATTGGGAGTTACCTCTACTAATTTACATAAAGACTAGAGAACTCACTTTCTCTGGATAATCTAAATCTAACCTTTACATTGGGGATCTTTGGAATGCTGCCAAGCCACAGTTATTTTAACAATACTATTGTCTTAGCTGTTGATATAGACAACATGGAAATAGGACCATTTCCAAATTGATATTAGAATGACTGAATCAAAGCCCTGAATGTGTACATGCAAATTACTTCAGGTTACAAGAAAACCATGTGGGAAATGCAGGAACTCCAAACCCCTTACTAATTTTAACTTAATATAGCACACAATTTTGAAATAATAGGAAGCTCTCAAGAGTAATAATGATATACAGCAGCCAACAAGTTTCAAGAAATAGCAAAGTTACTCCATTCCTCTG